>NW_011917847.1:0-2160 GCF_000151845.1 Pteropus vampyrus | reverse complement strand
TCATCTAAATTCCAACTTGCTTTATAGGTGGAGACATTTTTAGTCTCGTGCTCTACCCGCCAGGTGGGTCAGCCCCTAATCCCCAGGCACAGTTCCTTTTCAAGCCGCCGAGAGCAGTCTGAAGGTCTCACTTGCCATGTCCCGTTGATTCTAAACGTGAAGTGCCGTTACCACCCACCCCTCTGCCCTCTGCCATCGCTCTGCCTCGATTCGGGCCATCGTCCTCGACGGCCCACTGTGGGAGGGCAGACGACTCTTCTTCCCGTTGACCACTCTGTCTGGCACGTTGTGGCAACTCAGTATACAGTGTTGACCAAATGAGGGACAAGAGTCACAGGAACAGGCTCCACGCTCTAGCCTGAATCCGGCTGCCAGATTAATCTTCCTGGCTGAAATCTTCTAGTGCCCCCTCACTGTCTGCTGAATGCAGTCCAAACCCTGAGCCTGAATTCCCTGCCGGCCATGATCTGATGCCACCAGACCTTCCTGTTTCCCTTCGTGGATCCGACGCTCCCGCCAGCTGAGGTGTAACTGCCCGCAGACTCACCCCCGAGTCCCCGCTGTGCCTTTAGGGACCCTTCCTCCCTCTCTGGCTGTCACCCTCACTCTCAGATATACAATCCCAATTATACTCAACTTTTCTGTGCCTTCAGCTTCCTACCCTATTAAACAATAATAGTCCCATGTCACAGGGTTGCTGTATGTAGCGTCCGCGTGTTATCTGACCCACAGCGAGGGCTTCACAGACTCCTGTTACTGTCACCGAGTACCGACCCTTCAGTGTCCACCTCAAATCTGACCTCATTCAAAACTCCTGCTCCTCCCTCCCAGCTCCCCATCCAGCCCACCTTACCCTTCTCTAAGTGCTTAGCGACTTTCCGTATGCTTTGCTTATGGCGGCCCTATCTTTCCCGCTAGATGGTAAGCAGCTCGGAGGCATAGACCGCATCACACAGAGGTTGAGGATATGGGTCTGGATTCAGTCTACCCTGGTTCAAATCCCAGCTCCGTAGCATCCCGGCTGAAACACACTGGGCAAGTTATTTAGCCTCTTTAGACCTGGATTCCTTCTCTGTGAAATAGGGATGATAATGTCATTCAGTCCACGAGGTCGTTACGAGCACTGAGCAAGACAATCCACGCAGAGCACCCATCGCGGTGCTTCGTACGTAGCATGTGCTGGGTAAATGTTAAGCATTATTGGGATGATACTTTTCTGCAGCGTATATACCTAGTGTGGTCCTCTGAACACTGGACAAATATTTGGAGAAGAAATGAGTCTTGGAGACTCTGAACCTGGAAGGAGCCCATTGGGCAGAAAAGCCTGAGCCGCTCTCATTCCCTTACCTAATGTCCTTGGTAGCAGGGAACCGGGTGTTTGCAGGGGGACAGCCCAGCAGGGCCTGGGACATCCCTGGCATGCTTTCCTGTTTAGGGCGACAAAAGAAACAGGGGTGTGGCTAGAGGGGTGACCAGGGCTCATGTCTATGTTGCTGCAGCCACGGGAAGCTCATAGAGAAAGCTGAAGGGGAACCAGCGGGGTCCTGGGCTGGGGACTGGGGAGCCACCAAGAGGCACCTGGAAGAAAGTACAGAGGAACGAGCACCCCACAGACACCGCTCTTCCCGGTCCCAGAGGGCGAGGGGAGCCCAGCCTTTGGCTGAGCACTTCCTGTCTCCTGGCTAACCCCAGCTTTCCGGGGAGCCGTGAGACGTGGGGAAGCTCAGGGGTACCTCCGGGGACTCATCCTTAGCTTGACCAGGGGTGTGGATGCTCTGACACCAAGGAGCTAACCGCCCGATGCAGCTTGAAAATGTGGGGGAGGAAAAGCTCTATTTACCTGGGGAAATTCCCAGGAGCCACAAACGTGACTCCCACGATCCCCGAATCGGCCCTGACCATCCTTTCTGGTGTTTTGGGGTTTCTGCTCAGATGACTCACGACTGTGGAAAACAACAGGATGATTTTCTGCCTCATCCCTGCACAGGTGTCAGGGAAACAATGTCACAGGTGCAGGATGCAAGAGCTGCTCCAGCACTGGAGTTGGGCCCGAAGCGAGCAGGTGGGGCGAGGCCGGTGCCGATGGAGGGGGTACGGGGGGGCAGGGGGCACGAAGCGGGGTCAGGGGGGCAGTGCTCTCTGGCACTGGCTCACACTGGG
>NW_011917846.1:0-2655 GCF_000151845.1 Pteropus vampyrus | reverse complement strand
GGGAAGCCCCCGAGCAGCCTCAGAAGGAAAGGCGGCCTGGGCCCCTCTGCTTGAGGCTAGTCAGCATGGTTTCCTTTCTGAGACGGAGCCCCTCATTTCCTGGCCTTTTCCACTTCAGCCCTGGCCGATGCCCTCCCCAAGAGTGTGCCACGCGGGTGGCATGAATAATCAGCTTGTTCATCTTGCTCCCCGTTTCAGAGTGTCCCTCGCCCCACTGCTCATTTTCAGTGCGGATCCCAGCCATCCCTTAAATTCTCTTCCTCCGAAGCCGCCTCTGGTTCACGGCCCCCTCCACCCATCGGGGTTACATTTTACTCCCTCTCTGCCCTTCCCGCTGTTGCTTGTGTTTCTTGCTAGCACTTACTTCATTCAGCGCGGTTTCATAGTTCTGGTTTAGCTGTCGCCACCACCTCTAACTAGATCGTGAGCTCCCCGAGCTCCCCGAGACCTGGAACCGCGCCTCAGCTCTGTGGTACCCTCGAACCAGCCGATGTTTTTTGGCAACAGGAAGCACTCAGCAAATGTTTAATGAACACGGCGCTCCATTTTCTAAAAAGCGGCTGCTTTGCTGGAGTGAGAAGGACCTGCGTGGTACCAGCTAGGTCGGGGGGAAGTTTCTCGTGGGAACGCAGCCTCACCTAATCGGTTTCAAACAACGTACGGCGTACGGCGGGCCACTCGCCCTCGCCTGCCGCTTTCCCTGTCCAGCGGCCTGTTTCCTCCTACGGCGAGCGAACTCAGTCTTCGCCCACACCCAGACGGCCTCCCCCGTCCTTCAAGTGGCCTTTCTCTTCTTCGCTCTTCTGCCCACCCCCGCCCGGCCCGTCCACCCTCGGTCCTCCCATCTCAGTAAACACATCACCATCTGCCCAGTCGCTCGGCCCGGAAGCTCAGACGCCCTCGTCTCCCTTTGCTTCACGCCCTGCCCAAGTCTCTTGGTGGCCGTCCCCGTCCTCCTGAGCTCTGGTCCAGAACACCGCTCCCTCCGCCCACTTCTCCCCCCTCCTCTCAGGCCTGGAGCACCTCGGCGGCACCCAGGCGTAACCCCCGCTTCCTCTCCTACTCCACGACCTGGATCCCTCCTGGGAGGCACGAGGATTGTGAATCGTGGCTGGGCCACTGTCCTCCCTGTCCGAGGCCCTCCAGTGGCTCCCCACCACCCTGGGATGGGTCAGCGGCACCCGGTGGTCAGGCTGCCACCCGCCACGCCTTCACTCACTCGCCCGAGATGCTCTGCCCTCCCTGCTTTTCCTTGAATGCGCCATCGTCTGTCCATCGCAGAGCTTTTTATGCACTGTTCCTTCTTCCGCAAAAGCTCTTTCCCAAGCTTTCCTTCTCTCCCTTCAGGACCCAGCTTGGGGTCACCTCCCAAAGAAGCTCCTTGACCCCTAGTTAAAGGACCTCTGCCCACAGTTACTTTTCACCACTCCCTTTGCCTCCAGGACTCTACACGTATCCCCCATGGTCGGGAATTCCGAGGCCACTGCACTGTCTGCGTACGCACTGTCCTTCCCCACCGAGAGGCCACGAACTGCGTCAGAGCAGACATCATCTTTCGGGTCTTCAGGTACAGCCGCAGCCCTTAGCACAGAGGCCAGCACGGAGAATGTGCTCTAAACAAGACCCCTCACAAGTGCGCTTTTCAGCCCAAGTCATTTCTCCACAACCCAGCCCTCAATTCTATAGCAGGCTGATGTCCCTTCCCCCGCCCACTGTCCTGACACGGTCAGTGGCATTCAGGTGCCTGCATACAGCCTCGTCTTCTCTGTACCTCCCCAGCCCTGTATGCATTCACAGCTCTGTCTTCTACCCTCACTGCCCACTCTTCACGCATATGTGTTCTAGAAACCTCCACTCACTCTGCCTCATGCTCACCCCGTCCTCTCTTGCCTTCCATGTCTTGGCAAGTGTTCTTTCTCTGCCTCGGTGAACTTTCCTCTTTCTTTTTAAGCTGGTAAAATACGATTATGTTAACATGTGTTAAGATTATAAAGGATCAATATTAAAAATAAATAGAGCAAAGCACACGGGCAAGTAGAAATCCTTCAAACCCGTGTTCCCCAAACTGAGATCCATAGACTCTAGGGAATTTTTGAATTTCATGCTTTCACTTTGATAGAGATCTTTAAAAAGTAGTTAAGAGAAGGAGAATCTGGATCATCGAGTTGGCCGCCTCATAACCGATACTTGATGCAACCACAATGCCTGGGCTGGCATTGTCATTTACAGTAACCTTGGCAACAAGTAGGGCTGGCTTGATTGACACAGGCTAATGAGAAACTAGCAGTGAGGACACCACACCACAGCAACTGTCCCCTCTCCCCGCCCCGCCCCGGAGCAGAGACGGAGCTGTCGGTCCTGAGCCTTGCTGGGCAGAGGCTGCAGCCTGTTCTCTGAGGCAGGGGACACCTGGGGGTGAGGGAAGGAGTGGGTGGCAAGTGTGGGGAGTCGAACCCGGGGAGGAGCGTAGAGGCTTTTGCCTTGAGTTGACTGAATCAATGAATGAATAAGTTAACGGAGAGAATTTGGGGCATGGCAGAGATTTTTAAAAATAATACAAAAGCATTGTGACCAGCTAGGTTTCCATAAAATTGAAAAAAGTGCCTACAATGAACAAACTTTAAAATACAGAAAATACTATATTTATTACAGTGA
>NW_011917845.1:0-1688 GCF_000151845.1 Pteropus vampyrus | reverse complement strand
TCACTCCCCTCGCTGTCGTGGGTACTCTCCATTCTGTCCCCTGTCCCCGGGGGCGGGTGGGAGAGACCTCAGCGAGCTCGGCCCTGCCTGCCCTGCCGCTCTCCCTCCCTCCCTCCCCGCTCCCTCCATGGCCTGGCCCTGCCTCTCACGGCCCTCCCAGAACCCCACTGTCACCCCTCCACTCCCTTGCTCTCCACCACCCGGCCTCCATCCCTGCACTGTGGTCTCTTTACAAACACTTATTTTTCCAAAAGCTCCGTCTACATCAGTCCTGTCAACTCTTCACACCCACGGGAAGGCAGCGCGCTGTGACAGAGAAAAACACGGCGTTCACCGGAAAGCCTCAAGTTCTTCCCTTTCCTGCTTTTATTTTCCCATCTTTCTCGCAGGCGCCTCCAGCTCACCTCTTGGCCCATCTCAGAACCTTCCTGGACGGAGGCAGGTCGTGCACGACCCCCGCGTGGACGAGATACATGGCGAGCGACGCTCCTCGTTCCCAGGCGTCTTCCTATCTTTCAGAAGACGATGGTGCGGACCGAATTCATGTTCAATTCCCCCGCTCCCCTGCACCGGTAAATGTGAACCAGACAACGAGAGGCAGATGCTCTCGTCAGGACCCCCGTGCGTCTAGCAAGATGCAACCTCGTGGGCTGAGGACAAGACATCCGACCTTCCCATCTTCTGCCACCGGCACCCCCCAAGCCCCGGGACATGCTCGAATCTCCAATAAGTCGGGTGTGAATACACCAGCCATCTCAAATACTCAGGGATTTGGGGAAAGGGTTAAGAAGGAATGTAAACAGTACACACTAATTGCTGCTGTGACATAAGTTATAAATTAGTGTGACGGGCCAGAGTGCCGAGACCTCCTCCTCCTCAGCTTCTACACTTAGCAGGACCGTGGAACAGGCATCTCGGAGAGAGGAGACTGACTCTGAGAACATTGTTTCAATGTGTCGGTAACTAAAACATCAAACAGTGGATGTTTTGTGCCGAATTAGCCCTCACACTGCTGTGTGCTGGGGTCCCGGGGTGTCCTGGGCCAGTGCAGGGAGGGCCCGGGCGTCCGAGGTGGACGCAGCGGACACACACACCTCCTGCACACACACAGTCCCCGGGAGTCGCAGGCTTGGAGGGGGAGGGCTTCAGAATCAGCCCTGCCCGAGAAAATGGCGGGAGCTTTCTAGATCGCTATGAATAAATTGAGGCTTAGAGCAGTTGAGAAGTAGGTTCTAGGTCACACAGCTATAATTAGAGTGACAAGCAGGGTTACAAGATCACACAGGCAGAACCAGAGTTTTCACTTATGTGTAGACTCAAACACTGTGCTTTTACTCAATTATACTGCCCTGTGTAGTTGTTTGAGTCCTTTAAAACTCAACAATAAAAAAAAATTAAAACATGAGCAGAGGACCCGAATAGACATTTCTAGGAAGACACACAAATGGCCAAGAGACATATGAAAAGATGCTCAACTTCGCTATTAAGAAGATACAAATCAAAACCACATTGAGATACCACCTCACACCTGTAAAAATGGCTATTATCACCATGACAAGTAATAATAAGTATTGCAGAGATTGTGGGGGAAAAGGAACCTCATACACTGCTGGTGGGAATGTAAACTGTTACAGACATTAAAAAACAGTATGGAAGTTCCTCAGAAAATTAAGATTAGAGCTACCATA
>NW_011917844.1:0-924 GCF_000151845.1 Pteropus vampyrus | reverse complement strand
ATAATGGATAAACAAAAATGTAGTATGCCTATACAACAGATATATTATTTGGCAATAAAAAAAAGAATGAAGAACCGATAACATGGCACAACATGGATGACTCTTGAAAATTTTATGCTACATGAAAGAAGCTAGTCAAAACAGACTATATATTGTATGAATTCATTTATGTGAAATGTCCAGAATAGCCCAATCCATAGAGATAGAAAATAGATTAGTGGTTACCCAGGATTGGGGAAAATAGGAAATGATTGCTAATAGGTACAAGGGTTCTTTTGGGGGATGATAAAAATCTTTTAAGATTAGATAGTGGTAATGTTTGTGCAAATCTGTGGATTTACTAAAAACCCCTGAACTATATACACTTACATAGGTGAATTTTAAGGTATATGAAATATATCTCAATAAAGTGATAAAGCAATCAATTGAATCTAAAAAATAAGTCAGCAGGAAAAGTATAGACTATTCAATAACTAGTAATGGAAAAATTGGCCATTCCACTGGGGGAAAAAAATCAGTTTCATCTTATAAGGTTGAGTGATCCTTACCCTTGGCTGAACATAAAAGTCACCTGGGATGTTTCATAACCATGCCTGGGTCCCACCCCAAGATATTTTTATTTTATTGGTCTGATCTGAGGTAAGGCTCAGACGTCAGTATTTTTTTTAAAGCTCTTTGTGAGGCTATAATGTATAGCCAGGGTTGAGAACCAGTCATAAAAAAAAAAAAAAAAAAATACATTCAATATAAGTGTAGGAAGCCAAATTTAAATTTAAAACAAAACATATATATATATATGTCTCTTCTGCATATATATGTTTATATATATGTTTATATATAAACATATATATGTTTATATATAAACATATATATATATATATATATATATATATATATATATATATATATATGTTTATAAAATCA
>NW_011917843.1:0-1988 GCF_000151845.1 Pteropus vampyrus | reverse complement strand
GCGGGGAGGTGCATGGACGCTGTGGCGCGTGGGGACCGGTCGTCCACGCTCAGATGCTGTGCGGCCTGTTGGCCTGAGCTGTTTGTTTAAGTCCTTTCGATGGGTCGCTGAATTCATGGTTCTTTTTTTTTTTTGAACAAGGAATTGTTGATCTCGGTGAGAACATACTGCGCGCATTTATTTTTTTTAACTTAAGGACTCTGACGTGCGTCGCGCTTCATCTTCCTGTGCTGCCTGTGTGTCCCCGTGACCCGTGAAAGCACTGAGGCAGCTCGTTTCCTTCAGAATCATTAATAGTGTTTAGTTTTCAACTAGATTTTCATCGCGACATCAAAATGAAAAAAAAACTTAAGTCCGTCACTTAATTTATTGTCATTCTATAGTAATAATGTTATGATTTAATTAAAGAATTACATCGTGCACAGTGGCGGTCTGTGCGAGTAAGGGCGATGGCGTCTCACTTTATGAATTGTCACTGATTGTTTTGAAGATACGAGCTTGCTCAGCAGCTCCAGCAGCACCGGCCGGCGGCCCCCATAGATGACGGCGCCGTGGACCAGCAGAGCGTGCAGGTGTCGGCCCAGGTGCAGGTGGACATCGAGGGCCACGGGCTGCCGCAGACCGCGGAGGCCGTCGCCGCAAACCCCGAAGCTATGCTGGAGCTGGAGCCGCAGCACGTCGTGGGCCCCGAGGACACAGGGCTTGGTCAGCAGCTGGCAGACCCGCCTCTGGAAGCAGACGAAGGTGCGTATTTCAGGAGCTTCAACTTGCACAAGGCCCTTCACACTCGCTCCGGCTCGCACTGTGCCTCCGCCTCTGACCGTCAGTCACAGTGGCTGGTTCACGTGCGAGAGGGAGACTTTGGTGTGTGGTAGTATACATAGAGATAGGACTGTCCACATACACGGTTTCTGGAACCTGCTGTTATCACTTAGTGCGCTGAGAACGTCTCTCATTCTTGGTGCGACCACTGCTGTCTGTCACAGCGCGCTCGGAGCCCGGCGTACAGGCTGGTGCAGGCCTGCAAACGGTTACCGGTGTGCGCCGAGCCCAGGCTCCCGCCCCAAGGCCTCGCTTCCTTCGTCAGCGGCATCTTGCTACAAAAATGTGAGCTCAGCTGCAGGCGGGGAGCTTGGCGACCTAGTTAATTTGCATCTGGCACAGCGTCTCTCGTCAGTACGGGCAGCATGCCGATCGCCGGCCGTTTACTGTGTCGTTCGCGGATGCCCCATTGTGTCGTTAGTCTGTGGACAGGCCTTCGCACGACAAACGGTGGCCTGTTGCCTGGAGCACCACCTCCAAAAGGCTCAGTGGGTTGGGTGCCACTGTATTCAGACATCGCTTTGTAGAAGAATGTTGTCCGAGTTTGAGGGTGAACGGAGTTATTCTGGAAGTACAGAGATAATGCCTTAACCAGGTTCGCGTCTGTGAAAATCGCCTTCCTGCTGTCCTTTCGAGACGAGGAGACCGACTGTCACACTCCTCGAGGTGTCCTGCTGGGCCGACAGGCAGTGGGAAGAAGCCTCTCGACTCGGGGATCCCCTCTCTGCGCTCTTGTCTCCAGACAGGTTCGGGGCCCCAAGGCACGCGCTGCAGGAGCACATGGGCCAGTTTGACGAGCAGGCGCCCGCGCAGCAGCCCTTCGGCCCGGCCGGCTTGTCACAGGGTCAGTGTCGGCTCCCGGGTGGGTCGTCCTGGCTGCACCTCAGGTGCTGCTAGCAGGTCCCCTGGGTTACGGGTCCCATCCGAGTGACGTTTTGCATGCGTCGTGTGTGTGCGCGTGCACGTGCGCTGTTTTTTGCTGTGCTCACATTTTCTGGAAGGCAACTTTAACGGCCGTACTATGCATGCTTTCCGGCCGAGTGATAACAGGGACTCGGGACCGGCGTGTGTGCTGGCCCGCAGGCCACACTACGAGGACGTGCGCCGAGCGCGGTCCTCCTGCTGTGAGCAGACTTGTGCAGAGCCTGCCGACGCGGATGGACCCC
>NW_011917842.1:0-2390 GCF_000151845.1 Pteropus vampyrus | reverse complement strand
AAGCGTCGCACGTGGAGTAGAAGGTCACCAGAGACGTGGCCGGCACGTTGTCATCTGTCACAGCGGGGGGCGTGCGGGGGCGTGTGGGCGAGAGCAGGCTCGGTTCCGTCAGGATCTAGATTCGCACCCAGGAGCACGTTTCCCTGTTTTCTCAGTCGCATTTCTGCTTCGCGCGTGAACCCTGGGTTAGCCGTTCACCCCCCAGACGCCGTCACGTCACCGTGCTGGAAAGACGGCAGCGTGGTGGGTGCTGGCAGTCTGACGCCGAGTCCAGTCCCTGCCCAACCGAGGAGGGGTGACGGGGCGAGGAGGACTCGGCTCCTGCCGGAGAGTTTGCCCCGGGGTGCTGACAAAGCATCTTGAGCCCTTCACCTCCGCAGCTGTCTGGCCTAGATCAGGCCTCTGCCAGACGGACGTCCTGGAGGCCGCTGGTGGTGGCCGTCGCGCGTGTGGCAGTGCTGGGCATTTCAGGAGCCACAGAACGGGAACGGGGAAGCGATGCTCTGCTTCTGTATTGCTGTTTCACCAACCGTTCAGCTGGCCGCCACCTCCGTGACCTCCATGATCCCCGTGGGTCTCGGCACGGACGGTCTAGAGCAGAGCGACCGAACGCGCCGGGCCAGCAGTCATGCGTCTCCTTTTGAGGCTGATAAGCCACAGAGGGGCACAGGGCTCCGGGCTCTGCCGGATGAGTAAATCCTGCTTTTTCTCAAGCCACGAGCATGTCCTTGGGGCAAGCGTGCAGGAAAGGTTAGCATGGAGGGGACCAAAGTCCGGCTTAATCAGCTGGCAGAAGTGATAGGCAGGGTGCTCCCCGAAGCCCAGGATGCCGTGGCAGAGCCTCTGTCTGTGTTGAGGGTCACGCTCTGTGCGATGACTGTGAATTTGAAGCTTGCTGTAGGTGACAGGGACTCTTGTGAAGTGGGTGCAGATAAGTCTTTGAACATCTGTCATGCCAAGGAAGTGAGTGAGCTGTTTGGTGGAGTTGGGGGGTGTTGTTCAGAAAAGCTTAGTCTCAGTTCTTAGTGAGGAAATGATTCTGGTGACGTCCCTGGATGGCCTTTCAAGCCGTCACAGTTGCCTTAGGCGTTGGGACCAGATCCCTTTCAGGAGCTGCCAGCCCAGTCGGGGGGTGAAGAAGCGAGCAGCGGTCCCCCTGGCGGAGATGAATGCACAGAGCCCAGGTGGGGGCGAGGGGCATGGGCTCGTGGGACTCTGGATTCAGGGAGAACTCAGCCAGAGGTGATGAGGGGGGAGACTGGAAGGGGGAGACTCCCCCCGAGCTGAGTTGCAGCCTTTGCGGGCAGAGGGTGGAGGCGCGGCCGGCGCAGCACAGGCGTGACGGTGACGGTGACGCCATTGGGAGCTCGGAACTCCCTTCGGGTCACCGTCCCGTGCGCACTGCCTGCTTGGAGGGTGTCGGGTCCCTCCCCTCCCCCGGCTCTGCCGAGCTCAGCTTTCCTCGGGGGAGGATCTGCATCCCTTCGCCTAATGATCTCAGTCACCAAAGGGTCAGTCAGCACTTGGCACACGGTGGGCACACTATGGTGACGTTTTGTCAAAAGAATGCACAAATGAACTGACAGCACGTGGACGCAGGCCCACCCCCAAGGAGCACTTGGGGCTCCCTCAGCTTCTAAGGACGTTGGGAAGAGGGACAGGGAGCCATGGTGTTTTCGGCCACAGCTGTAGGAGGGAGGGCTTCCTCCGGGGGTGCGGGACGAGAGGGGCGAGCCCCTGCGTGTCTGCAGCCCCCTGGGGCAGCCTTGCGAAGCCTTTCGCTGTTGGTGAACTGCTCCGAGCCAGCTCTTGTCAGCTGGCTGTCCTCGTCACCACCTATCGCCACCACGGAGGAGCTGCTCCGTGTTCCAGGCTGCGCCTCCCCTCCCCCCGCCCCGCCCCGCCGTTCCCTCGCCCTGGCAGAGCTGAATCACCAGGGCCCGGTTCAGAATGCTGTCAGACCCAGCACGTTGCCAGGAGGACCTGAAGGGTCATCTCGTCTGTCTGTTTTTGGCGAGGACCGCACACTGTCATGGGAGGGATGTGATCCAGGGCAGGGTTGTCTCCGGGGCCAGGGTTAACCGCTTCCGTCTGTCCTGCCGGCTGGAAAGCCAAGGAACCAGACTTCAGTTAGTTCAGTCAGGCTCAGTCGTAGGGCCAGGACCCAAGATGTGGCTGCAGGCCAGTGACCCAGGCTCCTGTCTCTCCCCTCTGAAGACCTGGGGGTCAGTTCTCAGGTAACACTGGGCCTGCACGTTTGAGGCCGAGTCCCCCAGAGGGTAAGGACAGCTAGAGCTGATGGCTCTCGGCTGCCTGAGGCCATGACTCTGCAGATGGCATGTTTCAGGAATGTAAAGAAAGCCGGAGGAAGGAGGGCTGAGTCCCCAGCC
>NW_011917841.1:0-1831 GCF_000151845.1 Pteropus vampyrus | reverse complement strand
ACATGCATGCTCGTGTGCGCTCACATGCACTCGCGCGTGTACACATGTCACACGTTCACACACCTGCACACTCACACACATGTGCACACACTCGCACACACACGTTTCCTTTCTCCCAGATAGACACTGAAATCCAGAACCCACTGGGGCGTTTCAGTAACTGCTTTCAAACCGGATGGCCTGCCGGGCTGCCCCGAGCCCACCGCCCCTGCTCTGCTGTGCGAATCGGCCTCTCGGTGGGTTCAGGTCCCAGTGAGCGACGAGAAGTCAGGGAAGGAAGCCGTATTCACTGTCCTCTGCAAAGCCGCGGGTTTTGCTTGGTGGGCGTGTCCTCTGAGTTAACAGCCGCCTCCCAAAGAACAGCAGCTGCCCACAGCCTCTGTCCAAACCTGACCATCGGCCAGTCCATCAGTGAACTAGTAAGCAGCCCCAGGCAGGGCTCTGTCAAGCCGTCTGTCCCATCACAGATGAGATAGCTGCAAATCCTTTAAAGGCTCTTGTTATGGTGTTTACCCCTGAAGCCCCTCCCTGCAGCAGGCCCCTGTCCGTTTCCCGGGAATTTAGCAGGTGTAGGAGAGACGGAGTCATGAGGAAAGGAGGGAGGAAGGAGGGGAGGAAGTGGTGAGAGCCGGCACCCAGCAGCTTGCTGGGGACACGTTACCGCCCGTGACCGAAAGCAACCCCGTCTGTTATGGCGTCCGGTCTCCCGGGCTCCATCCCACCAGGCAGGTGTGTCATTCACCCGCACCTGGGACAAGGTTCCTGGTCAGCAGTTTAGCAACCGCTGCCCGTGTGATATACACGTCCACCCCAGCAGGTTCTGGGGCCGACCAGAGCGGCAGCTGCCCAAGGACGGGCTCCCCAATGTCACTTACCTGGCTGGACACAAGCTCCTCCAGCGAGGACACACCTGCAGCTTTGAATGGACACTCAGGGCAGAGAGCGAAGGGCAAAGAGCAGTCCCGAGACAGCTTTGCAATGTCATCCTCACCTCGCGGTTCGATAATAATCATCGTCATCTTATTAGCTAGTAGAGAAGCTGCAAGTCAAACTCTTAACACCTATACCGGGTTCTTAAACTGCCGGCGAGTTACGCGTTTTCTCCCCGGGCTGTCCCCCCCCCCCCCGCCCCCCCTCGCGCCTGTGCGTTTCCCTCCACTTCCCTTCAGGGAAGCGTTTCACGAGTTTGGGTCCAACCGCGATTATGTAATAGCCGACGCTGAGCGCATCACCTACCTGGGAGACCGTCTAGGCGAAACAGTGGGAGATGCTGAGAAAGTTGTCACTGGAGAGTCAGCCACCTGGAGAGCATTTGCCAAAACTTCTTTTCAAGTCATAGCATCAGGATTTGTGGCAACTACATGTTTTTGAAATGCTGCGACTCGCAGCTCATCTTCAGGAGACAGGGCTCTGAGAAAGGAGTGGAAACTAGGGTTGGGAACCCAGTAGTCAGCTTGAGCCCATACATTGTTTATCTTCTGATATTGTATCCAATAGGTTGTGTACTATGTGCCTCATACTTCTAGATAAAGCGCCCAACACGTATTTGTAATCACGATCACATACATCGTATTAAATATGTACCACGAACAGCCTCACGTGTCCTCCTTCTCCTGCACGTTCTTTGTGTGAAACTCTTCCTTTGTATGTGCTCGCTGGTTCGCACTGGTGAGGCTCTGGTCATCTGGGGCAGCTCCTGTCCCACCAAGTGTCACCTGTGACAGAGCCAACACACAAACTCCAAGAGGGAGCCGCGAGGGGCCTGTCGTCATGCATGTTGTTGGCCACTTTCCCTTGGACTCAGGTGGCAATACCCGACTGACGTGGCTGA
>NW_011917840.1:0-1875 GCF_000151845.1 Pteropus vampyrus | reverse complement strand
TTACTGGCATACTTTATGTTTTATTTGTTTTATAAAATATGACTCTGAGTATAGGGTGGAGACTTTGCTCTACTTCCCATTAGGGTAAAATTAAAACTCTTGGCCATGTCTTAATATGCTCTTTTCTCTATGAACTCTCCAAACTTGTTCCAGCCTTACTGATCTTCTTATTCTTTAAATGCTCCCATCTCACACCCTCCTCAGAGCCTTTGCATGCTCTCTTGCCCTTCCTCCAGATCTTAACATGACAAGAGCAAAAGGAAATATTTGTCACATCTTCTGGAATCTAAGCTCAATGAATCAGGGACCACACCTGTTTTCCTTCTGTATTATATCCCGAGCACATAGTAAGATGACTAATGCATAATGAGTGTTAAATATTTATTGATTAAAAAATGTAGTACAATTTAACAGAACTGTAGAGTATATGCATCACGAAGGCCACTATTTATCTATGTTCTCAATATGCAGAACAGCACATTTTAGGCGTTCAGTGACATTTGCAAAAAGCATACTACATTCTTTGATTTTTTTTTTTAATTTGGAAAATCAGAAAACTATGGGTAATAAGGTAGGCACAAAAGCTAAAGGCAAACACTGTAGAAAGAATCCCCTCATAAAAATAATTTTCTATGTCTATAAAGTACCCCAAAGCTGTCTGGATCCTTACAACAGTGGTTCTAGGGACATGTCTGGTCAATATGGGTCCTCTATTCTGAATCGATCACAGGGCTTCATCCTTAACTGTCTATGACATATGAAACATAACGAGTGCTTATTTGCTAATTATCAGCATTCATTAACTCAAAGATTTTCCTGAAAACTATCTGAAGGATTTAACCTGAGATTCTATTTCCTCAATAAAAATTAAAGGGATTCCTCAGTAATTCATTAAGACAGGTGCAATATCACAAATATTTTTAAACATCATAAGTACCATGAAAGCACTTACATAAAATCAGTTAATGTACATCATTAAATAAGTTTATATTTAATGTTAATGTGCAATGTAGATGAATGTTTTGTCTCCATCGTAAGGCAATTGTGAGGGAGCATTATGATCACTGTCACTCTTATTCAATCGACAGCCCACAGGTTTATACTTTGCAATGTATTTAATGGGGTTTACATAAGCTGTATTATTTGAAATTATGTAACTTTGTGTTTTCAATATTTAGCTCAATCACTTTTTTTATTAGTATAAATGACTGAGGTATCATGTAAGGTTCAGAATTGATTGTCAAAGGTATATAAATAAAACAAATTAAGCTGTGATTTTGGGCAAGTTGCTCAAACTGAAGAGTGGGGTTCTTATCTGAAAATTTAGGTAAGAACAATTACCTCACAATTTCATACAATAATTAGGACTAATTAATATATTTTAATGTATACTGCAGAATATTGTTGACATTACTTGTGAATTAGTGAAAGCACCAAAGAGAAAGTTAAAAAAACAAACAAACAAAAAAAAAACCTGAGTTTTAGAACTGGCCTCACCACTAACTGGCTATATGACCCTAGATAAGCTATTTAGAACAGTACAGGCTGAAGTTTTCTACTTCATTCTTTCATTAAACAAATATTTATTGAGCAGCACTGTTGTAGGCTGGGAAACATGGATGGAAAAAAAAGAGGCAGCATCCTTGCCCTTCTGGAGCTCAGTTCTAGCAGGACTGCATTACACTCAGCAAAACGGGTAGATTGAACTAGATACCCTCTATTGTCTCTTCTAGGCCTTAGACTCTGTGATTAGGCACCCAACATCACCTCTTGGTGACTAGGAAGCTGGCCAGTGCCCGGAGGTCACAAAATAGCCAATTGGCGAAACAGACTTGCTTCTTAAAATCCTTAAGTTTTAGTACTAGATTTTGTTTT
>NW_011917839.1:0-2527 GCF_000151845.1 Pteropus vampyrus | reverse complement strand
GTATACAGCAGGCGCCACTACGGGTATCATTATCACTACCGCTGCCATTGCCCAGACTAGAGACGGCCTCCACTTACTTCCTCCTCCGGTGCTGCGCTCCCTGTCCTCCCTCCGTGTCTCCATGTCATACGTGCCCGGGGGGCCGTGCCGGTGCCGCCGCCTCCGCTCGCCGCCCTCAGAGCCCTCGCCCTCGCCTCCCCGGGCCGGCCGGCAGCCCTCGCGGTGCCGGGATCTGCGCTCGGCCTTGTCCTCCAAGGCCTCCTCGCCTGGCCTGCGATGGGCCCGGTGCCGGCGGGGCTCCCCATCAGCTCCGGTGCGCGGGGACCCGCTGCGGCTCTCCCGGCTGCCCCCTGGCCGATGCGTGTGCCTCCGGTGGGGGTCCCCGGCCTTGGGCCGCTCGGCCTCACCCTCCCAGAACCCCGGCGGCTCCAGGCCGCCCTCGCGGGCATGGTGGTCCGAGTCACGGCCATAAGTGCCCTCCCGGCTCAGCTCGGCCTCCTGGCTGCCGGTCCAGGGCCGCCGGGCGTCCAAGCCCACGGAGCCGCTGGCGTCCCGGGCCCGGTCGTGGTAGCGCGCCTGTTTCCGGAGGAAGTCCTCGGCCCGCTGCTGGCCCAGGCGCTGGTCCACCGTGGGCTCAGCCGCCCGGCTCTTGTTGGTGTTATTGTTGCGGTTCTCCTGGGGATCAACCACCAGTGGCCGGTCCAGGTGGGTCTTCATGTCCGGCCGCAGGTGCCGGGCATAGGTGGCCTTCCAGCGCTCATCCGGGTCCATCTCGTTGTACAGGGCCTCCCGGCTGGCCAGCAGGTTCTGCTTGCGCATCTCGCTGGTCCGCTGCTCCCACACGGACTTGGCCGGCTTCTGGTTCTTCTGTTGCTCCTTCCTGCAAGGGTAGGGACCAGGGGTTAGAGCGCTGCTGGGCACTGCACCTGCACGGACCACGCTGCTGGGTATCTCGGCCCGAGTGGTTATCTCAACCTATGTGAAAAACTCAACTTTGCTGGACCGCTCAGCCTTACAGGTGTCTTGGCTCAGGTGAGTGTCTCGATCCAGATAGAAAATGTGTATCTCTGACTAGCTGGGCATTCTGGTCTAATGGGGGGGGCGTGTCTCAGCCCAGGTGGCTGTTCCCATCGTCCTCTCCATTCCTCTTTACATTGTAACATGTGACTTCCTGGGGATAGTCTTGATGTTCAAAATATTTTAACCTCTGAGATAGCCAATCATAATGAATATGGCCTGAAGCCAGTTCCGGAGACCCCCATGCTGCCTGAAAGTCCTTCAGTTCTGGGTCATAGGAGGTCTGGGAGTCCGAGGGAGAGCCAGAGTGGGTGTTTGGGAGTCTGGGGGCGGTGCCTATTTATCCACTGGTGTAAAGCAGCCAACAGGGCTGCTTCTGGGAGTGTTGGTGAGGCTGGGGCCCCACCTGAAATGTACAGATTTTTCCAGGGGTTCTGTGTATATTGATAGTTTTACACTGACCTTCCACAGGCTGCTCTCCTAAACTTGCCTGCCTGAGCATGAACTCTCCTGGGCTCCCATTTCCTAGCCACCTCCTTCCACTTTGGGAAAGAAAGTCCCCTCCCTAGTGTCCCGTGATGCACTTCCCCCCAGTTTGCAGAATCCCCAGGGTACCCCACAAAAGCACAATTAAGAATACTGGTATTGATATATCTTCCTTCTATCAAGACACCTTAATTCTCAGCAGCTCACCACCTCCGATCCACCAGCAAATTCTGTCCACTCTTCCTTCATCCATCGCCTCCTGCATCCATCTCCTCCTCCGCCCACCACCCTGGTCCAACCCCCACTCTCTCTTCTGCATGGACCAGTGCAGTCCTCTCCAACCTTGTCTCCTGGCCCCGCCCTCACCCTCACTGACTGTTCTCCTGACTGCAGCAAGAGGGCATCTGTGAGCACCTGAGTCAGGCAGGTCCTGTCTCTGCTCAAGAACCCTCTATGGCGCTCGCCTAACTCAGAGCAAATGTCTGAGTCCTCCTCACGGTTCACAAAGTCCTGCATGATCTGCCCCTGTCGCCTCCTTGCCCTCATCTCTTCCCACTCTCCCCCGTTGCTCCAGTCATACCGGCCTCCTTTACGTTCCCTAAACACGCTGGGCATGTTCCTGCCTTAGGACTGTTCCCACTGCCTAGATGCTGTTCCCTCGGATCCTCCCATGGTTCCTCCCTCGCCTCCTTCAGGCCTTGTTACCTTCCCAGCGAAGACTTCCCCGACAACTTTATTTAAAATCACAAATTTCTCTACCCTTGGCATGCTCTATGCCCACTAACCCCTTGTTAATGCTATATCCCCAGTGCCTGGCACATAGTAGGTGCTCATTAATTACTTATCGTGTAAAAATGGCTGGGAGGGCAGAAGTACCTCTTCCCAAAGCTCAACCCTGCCAAGGACGGCTGCTTGCCCCAAAGCCTTGACTGCGAGGGTGCAGAGGCCGAGGAGCTCATGGAGCATGCCGGAGCTGGGGGCACTTACACAGCTATGGACATGCTGGCCGCGGACAGAGGACTCA
>NW_011917838.1:0-3733 GCF_000151845.1 Pteropus vampyrus | reverse complement strand
TTTTTAATAATAGAATGTAATTTTAAAAAGTATACTGACCATTTCATTATACAAGCTAACAAGGAAGAAAGGTACTTAATATCGAAGTTCGATAATTCAAATTTTACTTCACACATTTTTGTACTCATAAATTAGATTTTTATTTAACAATGCATGGGAGTGTTATATAATAAACAAGGGTAAACTAATATTAGCAGTAGTAATCACCCACAATTACTTAGGAAACCAGGAAGGAGATTGATGAATGGTATGGCAGAATATGTTCACTGTGCCCAGATGTGTTCTCCTCACTTTATGTTAATAAAATTTGTAAATGAAAGAAGAAAAATTAATTAGGAGCCAATTGCCAAAATATTTTATTCTCAAAGTTGAATTTTGAATCACGCCTGAATTTTCTCAAGGAATAACAGTGGCCTTTGTCTGGAAGGAGGTTCAAGAAGCTTGATTAATTAATTATTATTCATCATTAAACTCTATCTCTAATAGTAGAGACCAAGAAAAAGTTTCAATATATATGGAAAGATTATGACTATGTGCACTATCTGACAAAATATTCACAGTGAGTAAATTTAACTTCTAAATATTGCTTTTGAGAATTGTACAACATTTTATTTATATATCAAGTCTTTAGTATCTTAGTAAAATAATATGCTGTTACCCTCTATGAGAGTTATAACAATAAACCCAGAATCTGGTTTAGAAATAAGAGGAAAAAAAATCTATGTCAACTTTAAATAATGGTTGCTTTCCCTGAAAACATTAAAATACGCGTAACACCATGCAAGAGGTTTTAGGAAAAGGAGCATAAGGACTTTGGAATCCTAAACAGTTTTGCTATTTAAAATATGCATGTGTTTAAATTCTTCAAAGAGCAGTCTTTGCACTATCTTCAGCATGCATATATCTAATAAATTATAATCATATGTATAAGTCTGGATTTTTAGAGTTTATATATACTATCATTCTCTGCATTCTTTAAAAAGTTGTTTTAGTTTTTCACAATACACTAGTATTTGGTTTTAGAGGATGTGGTGAGATGGAGGACAAAATAAGTAATATACCAAGAAATCTGAACGATTCAGGAACTCAAGGGTCTACTAACTCATAAAAATTACTTACCCCAGAAACACTGGGTGACTTATGGAACAATCTGATCAGTGGACACTATAGTGAAGCATACAAGGGCCTAGGATGCCGAAATTATCTATTCTCTTTCATCCTCATATCATTTTCATCATCCTTTAGCTAAGAACTTAATCTCAACTTCTTAATCATATCTTCATATTTTGTACTCTATTCAAGGATTAACATTTTTTAAGGCTCTAGAACGTAGGAATTATTGTTTTGGATCACAATGTCAAAAATGAATCTATTAAAGTAATGTGTTCAACTTTAATTGGTTAATCTTCTATGAGTGCAAAACTCCAAAAATCATGTACCAAAATAAGCAAAATGAAAAAGCAACTGCTAACAAGTCTTTACGATTTTGTATTTTAGATTACTTGCTGTCCATTTAAACAAAAATATCTATAAATATATTTAAATTTAGATAAAATATAAACATTCGTATTACAGTATTTTTGTCAGTTTTTTTTTTAAATTTCACTCTCATTTTGAAAAAAACACTTTCTTAAGAAGCATTATCTACAATTTTCTTTTCTGTTGATGTCTGTCTCATTTTGGTTTCAAGGTATTGCAGGGTCCCAAAAATGGTTTGGAAAGTATTTTATCCTACTTTCTGGAAGAGATTGTGTAGAATTGGCATTATTTCTCCTTGAAATTGCAAATGAAATCATCTGAGCTTGTTTTTCTTTTTTTGAAAGATGTATAAGTAGGAATTCAATTGTTTATATGTATATAAATATAATTATTCATATTATTATTACATATTAGTTTGTGTTTTTGAAGAATTTGGTCTATTTGTCAAATTTATATTCATAGAGTTGTTTGTGCTATTATTTTTTTTTCATTATCTGTGGGGTCAGTAATAATATTCCTAATTTTATTTTTTATTAGATAATTTGTTTTTTTTTTCTTGGTTAGTCTGTTAAGAAGTTTATCAGTATTAGTAATTATGCAATTATTTCCTGCACTTCTTTGCTCCTGCTTCTATTCTTAGTATAAACTCATATTTAGCTGACTAAACAAAGCCCATTTCTGTTACAACTGGAAACATTCTAATGTTCCTTATTTTAAGCAGTCTGTGATATGATAAATGAAAATCTATAAAGAATTTTGGAACAAGACTCCTGAATAAATGAAGCACAAAGAAACTAACTTGCATAAAGAAAAGAAAATACTTTGGGTAGAATAACTGCTATCTCTGTTTATCTTCTAAGCAATAATAATAATAATAATAATAATAATAACAACAACAACAACATCTGGAATTTTTTTCTTAATAAAAGTTGACAGTTTTTTCACAGAATTCTGTGATCTCCAAAATATGTACATATAAGAAAACTGATTTCTTAATTCTTCAAATTTTAGGTCTTGACCCATATTTTTAGAGGATATTCTCTTTTAAATAAAGCCAATTTATTTAAAATATAGCATGTTGTTAAAACAAATGAATAATCTTTTTTGGGAGAATGTTAACTTACTCTAGAAATATTAGGAAAAGTTTAGCGAGTCACAAGAATAGAAGACAGCAATGCCTTAATTGGTAAAGAGACTATATTTCGATATAGAATACTGTCCAAGTTGATAAACATTTATCCACTTAGTTTGGTAAAAACTACATTTCACAGTTAAAAATTGATAATTTACTTTCCTTTCACACAAAATAACAAATGCAACTCTTTTCAATGCCATTCTATATAACCTCGATGTGTTGATGACATCAAAAACATTTTAATAAAGAAAGCATTTTTCTTCCTATGGTACCATTTTTCTGACATGAAAACACAATTTGCCATCCATAGTTTCTGCTCTCACAACATGTCCAAATCATTATGATTTCCATAATGACAACTACCTATTGTGGCTACAATAAACATTGGACTGTATATATTTCTTTCAGATTCTGATTTCATTTTCTTAAGATATATATCTTGAAGTCAGATTGCTGGATCCTATGGTAGTTCTATTTTTAGTTTTTTGAGAAACCATACTGTTTTTCATAGTGGCTGTATTAATTTACATTCCCACTGACAGTGTACAAAGGTTTCTTTTTCTCCACACCCTTACCAATACTAATCTCTTCCTTTTTTGGTGATAACCAGTCTAACAGGTATGAGGTAATAGTTCATTGTGATTTTGATTTGAATTTTTATGATGATTAGCTTTATTGAACATCTTTTCATGTACCTGTTGGCCATTGTATGTCTTTGGGAAAATTCTATTTAGTTCCTCTGCCCATTTTTCAGTCAATTTTTTTTTTTTTTTTGCTATTAAATTGTACAGATTGTATTGAATTTACATATTTAGATATTAACCCTTTATAAAATTTATGATTTGCAAAACTTTTCTTCCATTCCATAGGTTACCTTTTCATTTTGTTGATGATTTTCTTTGCTGTGCAGAAGCTTTTTAATTGATGTAGTCCTACTTGTTTTTTTTTTTTTTTTTTTGCTTTTGTTGCTTTTGCTTTGTGTCAATTCTAAAAATCATCACTCAGACCAATGTCAAAGGAGCTTATTACTGCCTACGCGTCTACTAAGAGTTCATTGGTTTCTGGTCTTATGTGCACGTGATATTTCTAGGAGTCTATATTCTCTTTTGCTGATCTATG
>NW_011917837.1:0-2666 GCF_000151845.1 Pteropus vampyrus | reverse complement strand
ATGTGTGTCTCTGCATGTATATCTGTGTGTATCTGTGTATACGTATCTGCAGCTGCCTGTTTGTGTGCATTGTCATGTGGATGTCAGTGTGTGCACAAGCATGAGTGAGTGTGTGTGTGCGTGTGTGTGTGTGTGTGTGTGTGTGTGTGTGTGCGCGTTTCTCTAGGGCAGAAGCTTAGCAGTGGGTCATGGGGCGGCTGCATTTTCTGCCTTCATAACTGCCAGCTGCCCCGGCCCTTCACGTTCATAAGCAGTGAAGCCATCACAGCATCGAAACGCAGTCCGGGCCCTTGAGATGCTCAGCAGTGACCGCGCCACCGTCCTCGGTGCGGGATGCTTGCGCCGTTCCCCGGGGTACGCAGGCCCTGGGCGTCCTGGACCCGGGGCGAGACAGAGGCGAGTCGGGTTAATGACACAAAGGCCCCCATCCCCCTAGTCTTTCTGTCACCCCTAAACTTCTCTCTCCAGCCCCTGGAGACGTCTATCGGTCCCCTCCCCCGTCCTCGTCTCGGCGGGGCAGGGGACCGTTGGTGTGTTGAGAGGTCACTTGAATGAGTTTTTCCAGGCGAGTACTTTCCCATAAAGACGCAGTCAATGCGGGCAGGAATGAGAAGCTGGGGCCCGAGGGGCTGAGCCACGGCGCTTTCCCTGTAGCTCGCGAAGGTCTGCTCCGCTTCGAGGAGCCCCGAAATTGTAGCTGCTCTTTCTTAACCGAGAAATACCTCGAAATGGGGATGTTGATGGATTATCTAAGTAACTGTGCTTTTCAGCCATTGAGGGAACTGGCATCGGCTTTGCTGGGGCACTGTGACCGATGGCTAACACCAGCGGGGGAGGGGCGGGCAGCCGAGCAGCTCGGTTTAAAAAAATTCTTTTCAAAAGAAAGACGACATTTTTCAAAATGCTGCAAGACAAAAAGAGGCAGTCAGGTTCTGGACAAGGGGACAAGGGGAGAACCCAGTGAGCGACCTAAATCGTTAGCAGAGAGACGCAGGGGAGTCTGCCTTCTCCTCCTCTGCAGGCGGAGGGAATTCTGACTCGGTGGAGTCACGCGGTTGGTCTCGGGTGGCTGGGCACAGGCTCAAGTCGAGGGACGTGATAGGAGCAGGGCCCGCTGCCCCCCCCCACAGGACATTGTGGGGTGCAGGGCAGCACACGCTGGGATCTGCACCCGCCTTCGGCAGCGACCTGGCCTCGATGACACGTCAGCGGCACTTCCCTGTTCCCTCTCCATCAAGTGACAAGGTCGTGAGCTTCTCGGGACCCCAGTCAGGGACGACAGGGGGGCTCGTGTCAAGGCCAGACGCCGATCCCTGTGATTCCTAGGGAGGCCGGCCGGGTGACCCGGCGACCGAGGGCCTGCGCCCACGTTCCTGCACCCTGAGTCCCAGCACGGGGTCCCCCGGGGCCTCCTGAAGTCAGAGCTGGTGTGTGTGGGGGGCGGTGTTTCTTTCTGTGGATCCATCTCATTCAGTTCTGATGTTTTTCACACATTTCTAGGGACTTTCGGACTCATTTAATTAGGCCTCATTTAGTAGATGACTGTTTGATCCCCGAGGCATCCCCACCCCCGCTGGGCTGGCACCAAAGGTGGGCTTGGTGAGGGGACATTACCTGCCTCCCCTCCCCAGTGACGACCTAGCAACCTTTTCTCTTTATGGAGATACAGCTGACATACAGTGTATCCGTTTCAGGCGTGCAACGTCACGATTCGATATGTGTATCTATTTGCAAAGGGATCTCCATCTCCATGCCGTACAGCCCTCACACGCGTGCACTTGTTTTTCTTGTGACGAAGTCGTCTATAGCCAGTCAGTGCCAGGCAGGCAGGCCAGTCTGGCATTGCCCCAAATTCCAATTTCTCAAAAGAAACTAGGAATCTAAATGTCTATGTGCTCTCTCTGATTTCAGTGAATTGGCGGCCCTTCCTCCCTTCCTCCCTCCCTCCCTCCCTCCCTCCCTCCTTTCCTTCCTTCCTTCCTTCCTTCCTTCTTTCCTTCCTTCCTTCCTTCCTCCCTCCCTCCCTCCCTCCCTCCCTTTCTTTCTCTTAAACTCTGTGAATTGCAGTAAACCTGTAGGAAGGACATTGCGGCCCCATGTGTGTCCAGTTTGACACCCTTTCACTACACAACCTCCCTCATGGCCCCAACCACCCTCTCTGGGAGCGATGCGCTCGCTCCTTGAGAGAGAGCCACGTCTAGGGTGCCCCCGGGGCCTCGTAATTACTGCCGCAAGGCTGCTTTGGGCCGGCCTGGAGGGAGGATTGATGCCCCAGCAAGCCAAGCCTGAACTCGCCCGGCCAGACTGCCCGCCTTCCCTCCCCCCGCATGCATGCCTGCACGGTCTGCTGTTTCTTTCTGTCGCCCTGTCTTTGAAGCAATAACTCATTTCCACTTTTTCATTCATAGTTGGCTTCCTGTGTACCTTGAGAAAGACTGTGGCAGCTGCCCCCAACGCATCATCAGACACTGATTGCTCAGGAGGGAGCTCTAGAAACGTCCATACATGCAGACCGAAAGGAGTGACATAAGGGACTGCCATCAAGCTTGGTGGCCGGCGCGGGACTACTGACCTCCAGAAACGGGCAGCCTGTGGGGTCAGTGGGAACTTACTGATTTACTTCACTCATTCACCCATTCATTCATTTACTTCAAAAAACACTGAAA
>NW_011917836.1:0-3932 GCF_000151845.1 Pteropus vampyrus | reverse complement strand
CTCACTGGGCAGCTTTGAGAGCCCATCCATCGCAAGCTCCATCCCCATGCGACCCGTGCAGTGGGCTAGGCAGCGGCACGGTCAGCCCCAGTGAGCTGCCCGACAGCCCGGGGCAGACCATGCCGCCCAGCCGCAGCAAGACGCCGCCGCTGGCCCCTGCCCCGCCCGGCGAGCGTGAGACCACCCAGTTCAGCCTGCAGTGGGAGAGCTACGTGAAGCGCTTCCTGGACATCGCAGACTGCCGGGAGCGCTGCCGGCTGCCGTCGGAGCTGGACGCCGGCAGTGTGCGCTTCACGGTGGAGAAGCCGGACGAGAACTTCTCGTGCGCCTCCAGCCTGAGTGCGCTGGCCCTGCACGAGCACTACGTGCAGCAGGACGTGGAGCTGCGGCTGCTGCCGCCCGCCTGCCCCGAGCTCGGCCGTGGTGCCGGCCCCGGCCTGCACTTCGCTGGGCACCGCCGGCGGGACGAGGCCGGCGGCCGAGCTGAGGGGCCACCTGCTGCCGAACAGGAGCTGGAGCGGCTGCGGGAGTGCCTGGGCGCTGCTGTGCCCGCCCGGCTCCGCAAGGTGGCCTCGGCGCTGGTGCCCGGCCGCCGCGCACGGCCCGTGCCCGTCTACATGCTGGTGCCCGCCCCGGCCCGGGAGGACGACTCATGCACAGACTCGGCCGAGGGCACACCGGTCAACTTCTCCAGCGCGGCCTCGCTCAGCGACGAGACGCTGCAGCCTCCCAGGGACCCCCCTGGCACCTGTGCGGATGGACACAAGCCTGCGGGCCACGTGGCTCCTGGTGGGCCAGCCGCTGGGCACAGGCACAAGGCGGGGGGCGCAGGCAGGAGCACGGAGCCGGCCCAGGGTTCGGGCAGGGGCCGGGCAGCACTGGAGCTGCCCATCCGCAGGCCCCAGAGTGTCTGTGCCGACAGAGACGGCCCCCCCACGGGCCGGGCACATGGGGACGGGGTGCTGCCATCCCTGTGCCTCACGACGCCCACCGAGGAGGCTGTGTACTGCTTCTGCGGCAACGACTCAGACGAGGAGCCGGTGGAGACTGCCTCAGCGACACCCCCCCGGCGGGCATCTGCCATCCCCCGGGCGGTGAAGGGGGAGCGCCGGGCTGCCAGGAAGGAGGCACAGGGCACGCCCAAGGCCACAGCACCCAGCCGGGCCCAGCCCCGGCTCATCGCCGACGAGACACCCCCGTGCTGCTCCTTGAGCTCCTCCACTAGCTCCCTCGGTGAGCCAGAGCCCACGGTCACCCGGGACGCCGGGCTCGGAGGCGGGCACCGGGGCTCCCCCGGCCCGCGGGCCGAGGCGGAGCAGCTGCGGCGCTGCGTTGGCTCTGCCCTGCCCAGGCGCCGGCCCCAGGTGTCAGGCCCCCGGCGTCGCAAGCCCCGAGCGGCCCGGCCGGAGGAGCGGCCGGCAGAGGGGCCACGGGAACGCAGCGCGGAGGCCACGGGGTCGGACCACGCCTCGGACCTGGACAGTGTTGAGTGGCGCGCCATCCAGGAGGGCGCCAACTCCATCGTCACCTGGCTGCACCAGGCGGCAGCGGCAGACACCCACGAGGCCTCTTCCGAGTCCGACTCCATCCTGTCTTTGGCGTCGGGGCTGTCGGGCTCCACCCTGCACCCCTCCCTGCGCAGGAGGGGGCCGCGGCCACGGTCAGAGGGCCAGGCGGGCCGTGCCACGCGGCCAGAGAAGCGGGACGCGACGGCGGCCCAGCGCAGCGCTGGTCCCTGCTTGCCCTGCGGCCCCGAGAAGCTGCGCGGCGCTGGGAAGACGGCATCCGGGGTGCCGGCCACACTCCGGGGAAGGACAGTGCTGCACGTGCCCAGCCTGACCCCACGCACCCAGCCCGGAGCGGTCCCCAGCCCCCGCCTTACGACTGGCAAAGACAGGGCCCCAGGGCCACGGCCGGCCAGCAGCCCCCAGCAAGGTCCCGGGCCCGGGGCAGCGGTCTCGGAGCCTGCACCGGCCCGGCAAGATCTCGGAGCTGGCGGCCCTCAGCCCCCCGCAAAGGAGTGCCACGCCGCCAGCCCGCCTCGCCAAGACGCCCTCGTCCAGCTCCTCCCAGACCTCCCCTATCGCCCAGCCCCTGCCCAGGCGGTCGCCCCCTGCTTCCAGGGTGGCCGGAACCCTGCCCAGTCCTGGGGCCTCGCCAGTGCCTAGGACGCCCGCACGGGCCCTTCTGGCCAAGCAGCACAAGACACAGAAGTCGCCTGTGCGGATCCCCTTCATGCAGAAGCCCGCCCGGCGGGGGCCGCCGCCCCTGGCCAGGGTGGCTCCGGACCCGGGCCCCAGGGGCCGGGTGGGGGCCGAGGGGGGCCCGGGGGCCCGAGGGAGCCGCCTGGGCCTGGTGCGCGTGGCCTCGGCGCGCTCCAGCGGCAGCGAGTCGGACCGCGCAGGCTTCCGGCGCCAGCTGACCTTCATCAAGGAGTCGCCTAAACAGGGCCACGCCGCTGCCGGTCCGCACTGTCCACGGCCGAGGCCGCCGCCGCCCCCGCCGCCGCCCCCCAGCGCAGCTCGAGCCGCCGTGGCCGGCCCGGGCTGCCCGCCGTTTTCCTCTGCTCCTCCCGCTGCGACGAGCTGCGCGCGGCCCCCCGGCGGACCCCGGCGCCCCAGCGGCCCCCCACGCCCCGGCGCCCCAGCTTCGAGAGCCCGTCCCGCCTGCCCGTCCGCACGCAGAGCGCCCAGCCCGAGACGGTCAAGCGCTACGCCTCACTGCCCCACATCAGCGTGGCCCGCAGGCCCGACAGCGCCGCCCCGGGGCCCGCGGCGGAAACCGGTCGCCGCAGCAGCGACGGGGAGGCCCCGCCCGCGCCCAGGGCGGCGCGCGGCGGCACGTGGCGGCGCATCCGCGACGAGGACGTGCCGCACATCCTGCGCAGCACGCTGCCGGCCACCGCCCTGCCGCTCGTGGGCTCCGCGCCCGCCGCGGGCCCGGGCCGCCCCCCGCAGCGCAAGACCAGCGACGCCGTGGTCCAGACGGAGGACTTCGCTGCCGCCAAGACCAACTCCAGCACGTCCCCAAGCCTGGAGAGCAGGGGGCCCCCCCAGGCCCCGACCAGCGGCCCCGCATCCCTCCTGGGCAGCGACGTGGACGGGCCGGGGCCTGCCAAGGCACCAGCCTCTGTCCCCTTCGTGCACGAGGGCCTGGGGGTGGCTGTAGGGGGCTTCCCTGCCAGCCGGCACAGTTCCCCCAGCCGCTCGGTCCGAGTGCCTCCCTTCAACTACGTGCCCAGCCCCATGGTGGCAGCTGCCACTGACTCGGCTGTGGAGAAAGCCCCCGTCCCCGCGGACCTCCTAGAATAGCAGCCTGGGCCAGTCTTCTGGAAACTTCTTTCCAGCCGAGGGCCCTCAGGCTGCCCCGAGGATGGTCCGGGACCTGCCCGCCCACCTGAGTCCTGCCCAGGGAGCCCCACCCCAGCCCAAGTCAGCCTCACATCGCTCGCTCGCTTCTGAGCTGTGGGGGCTCAGGGAGGGAACATGTCCAGGCATCACCCACATGCAGAGACCACCCTCCCAGTCCCCAGCGTCCCGGGCCCAGGCCTCAGCATGAGAGGGAGTCAAGGGAGGTGACAGAGCCTGCCCACAGTGGGAGACGGGGCTGTGGAGGGTGGCGCCATCGAGTGCCTGCCAGCTGGGCCAGCCCCGAAGCCTGTAATTACCGCGGCCCGGGTAATCTGTTAATGACAACTCTGCCGGTCTGTTTGCCTTCTCAGCCCCAGCTGTGGGAGGGGTGTGGCTGAGCCCAGAGAGGCAGCACCCCCTCCTCTGACAGCTCTGGCGAGGGAGCCTGGAGCCCTGAGACCTGGGGGGGCGCCAAGCCGGGGGCTGGAGGACGGAGGGGGCGCTGTGGGAGGTGCTGGCAAGGAGCAAGGGGAGAAGGGTGAAGGCAGCCGGGCTGGGTGGCGTGGGCCACCCCGCGTCTGA
>NW_011917835.1:0-1756 GCF_000151845.1 Pteropus vampyrus | reverse complement strand
AAGCTGGGGGCGGGGCGGGGGTGGACCGAGCAGACGTGTTTCAGGGGGCGGGGGCTGGAGCGAGCTCCACTTGAGCCTGGGGGCCGGATCTGTACCCCGGGGAAGGATCTGTAGCGGAGGCCCCCCCCCCGCACTCGCAGCTACATGGGGCTTGGGGTCCCCCGGGTCCGCCCCCACTGCAGTTCCGCTACTCCGCGTTTCGAGTCGGTCACAATGCCTGGTGCAAACGCAAGAGGCGGGCCAGCGGGACGAGGCACATGCCAGGCCCTCCGGGGGGGCCCCCCCGGGCTCTTCTTGACCCCCATGATTTTGTCCCAGAGACGCTGGGCCATGTCTGGAGACACTTCCATCTTCTGCCCAAACACATCAGCCACGTTCCACCGTCCTTTGACGCGTCCTGCCTCTCAGTCCTGGGCGGGCCCAGCTTTGTCCCCAGCTGATGGTGGCCCCGTCCACCGGGGACAGTGCATGCAGCCACCGGCGCCACGGCCCGCGGTCCTCATGCTTGAGAACCGCAGCAAGGGAGGGGGAGCACCAAGCGCTGCTGCCGAGCGGGGGTCCACATCGTTCATTCAACCACCCAGCAGATATTGAGCGCCTGCTGTATGCCAGGCCCTGCTCCAGGAGTGAAGGGCACAGCAACGACCCAGAGAAAGAAAAATCTCTGCTCCTGGGGATTGCGGAGGTGACAGGTCACAGTCAGCAAAATGTATAACACATCGGAGGGAGGTGAATGTCATGGGCGGATATGCGGCCAGGAGTTGGGGCGGGGGGCGGCGGGCAGGTCGGGGCTGCAATGTCAGGGTCAGAGGAAGGCCTCCCCAGGGAAGCAGGAGTGGCATTTGAGCAGACATGCAGGTGAGGCCAGGTGTCTTGTGAAACTTGGAAGGGGGGAGGGGCATCAGGGCAGAGGGAAGGGCCTGTGCGAAGGTCCCAAGGCCACGCCCAGCGGGGCACAGGGGATGGGGAGGCCAGATAGGTGGGCCGGAGTGCGAGAGGGAGAGAGAGGTGAGTCCCCTGGGCAGGGCGTTGCAGGTACCTGGAAGGTGTGCTGGGGACTTTAGCTTTTACTCCAGGATGGAAGATCTCCCTGGAGGGAGGGAGGGTAATCATTAA
Organism: Pteropus vampyrus; assembly: GCF_000151845.1. Lineage (NCBI taxonomy): Eukaryota > Metazoa > Chordata > Mammalia > Chiroptera > Pteropodidae > Pteropus > Pteropus vampyrus. The sequence continues at coordinate 640 of NW_011917835.1, read as the reverse complement.
TGAACCTCCATCCTGCTGAGAGGTCCACATGGCATTGGGGATGGGGACCTCTGAATCTGCTTATCGCTGGTCCAGCTGTTTAAAGAATGTGGTGTGGCCGAGGCCTGGGGGAGGAGATGTGGGTGCCGGGCTCGCTCTGCACCTGGCACTGCCGCGCCCCGCCCCACCCCCCTCCCCCCACCCCCCGCCTTGCCATTTCAGGGGAAGGTGAAACCGGCCCCAGCTCTGCTACTCGAAGGTTGTCTCTGAGCCTGGCCAGCTCACCAGGGAGCACGGGGGGGGGCGGGGGGGGGGAAGGGGCGGACGCACACCTGTCTCAGCAGGTAGAAACAGTGACCTTTAGACCCCTCAGACTTGTTTTGTTCTCAAACATACAGAAAAGTGTAACCAGCGACAGGGCCAGCCCCTCTCGGTCACTTCCTACCCCGAAACGGAGCCCCAGGCAGCCCTGAAGCATCATCGATTCTTCTGTGGGCAGGATCGCTGCCTTCCGCGAGGCGGCCAGGCATGGTGCGCCCCGTTTCCCTACTGGGGGGCATTTAGTGGCTTCGTTTTGGTCGTTATGACTAGAGCTTCAAGGAACATGCTAGAACTGGCCTTTGGAGAGCACAGCTCGTTCTCCTTGGGCATCTACCTGTCA
>NW_011917834.1:0-1852 GCF_000151845.1 Pteropus vampyrus | reverse complement strand
TCAGGATTCCCGGGGCCCCGAGCCTGCCCACTTGACCTCCCATCCGACTTGAGTCACAAGTGTCCCCAAATCCTGTCCATTCTCACTGTCGAGTCGAGCATCCCTCATATACGGCACCTCCCAACCCGGAGCCACGCCCCCTCCTGGGTACCCGCCCCAGGCCCCATGCACCTCCCACCAGCCCCGCCCAGAGATGCCGGGCTGCCTTCTCCGCTGGTCCTTGCTGTGGCCCCCACAGCCCAGGGGGTCCAGCCCCACGGTGTCACGTGTGCTCCAGAGACTCACCTGCAGGGTGAGCCCAGGCGCATGCGCTCAGAACGACTAGACTCAGACGCCTCGGAGAAAGTCCCTCTGGGCCTCGGTTTCCCGCTCAGGCAGCTCGCAGCCTGGCGGCAGGTGCAAGATTGGAAGAGCCGCAGGACTAAGCCCACCAGGTTGTCGCCAGGTGGGCACGCCGGGCGACAGCGCTGCTCTTGGCGCGGCAACTCCCGCCAGCAGGGGTCGCTGCGCCGCACACCTTCCACGACTGCAGCGCCCGGCGCGTGGCCGCGCCCCCGCCCCGCGCCCCGGCCAATGAGAAGCGCGCCCGGCGACGCATCCCCAGACCCCAGCGCCCCGAGGCGAGAGCCGAGGAACGCTGCGCCAGGGGCAGGAACCAGCCGAGGCCTCAGGAGGGAGCCCACGGGCCTCTGCGAGGAAAACGGACCGTGTTGAATGGTGGCTCTGGACCAAACCCCTGTGTCCACACTCCACAGTCCAGAGGGTGGATTTTATAAAAAATGGGCTGCGTTGCCACCAGACCTTTTACAAAAGTCAGGCCATACCAAGCAGATACTTTTCAAAGCATCTTCCCATTAGTACTGCTTAGCGCTGGTCCGGGGGGGCACAAATAGCCCCCGCTGGGAAGTAAAGGGGTCGTGAACGTGTTGTTACTCTGCAAAACAGAGCGGTAAAGACGCCGTGGAGAGGCGCTTACCCAGGGTTGCAGACTTTCAGAGCAGCCTGAGTGTACTAGAGACCCCGCTGCCAAATGACCCTTGCAGTGAGCTGGGCCTCCGAGGGGTTCACTGGCAGACGGGAGACCTGAGCTTTATAACCAATATCTCATCCTTCAATCACTCCCCCCAAGTCGTCCAAAGGACGGCAGATCGCCACTCAAAGTGGGACACAGGGGGTTACAGGGCCAAAATTCAACCTGGTCCCTTCTCATCCAAGAGGCCCAGGGGCTCCTTCCTGAGGCCTCTGTTCCTTCCTGCTTTTTCAATTTGATATCAGACCTCTGGACTGGAGCAGACACCTCCCTGTCCTTCACCTTTCTGCCTGGGCTGCTCGTCATGGTTCCTGTACACTCATTCAAAATTCACAAAACTGAGTCTCATACACGTGATCACACAGCTAAGAAGTGACAGAGTCAGATACAGGACAACAGGTGTCTGAAGTTTCCCAAACTGACCTCTTTCTACCAGGTGAAGGATGCCATTTTGGCTTCTTCTTCGACAAGGATGGAGGGGCACATGGGACGATGGAAGGGCGGGCCAAAGCATCCTGGGCACACTGTCTGTGGGTGGCCCTGAAGTCTGCATGAGGATACAGAGAGGAATTAGACATATTTTCTGCCCCAAGGAGCTCAATGGGACCCTGAGTGCTTGTCAAAATTATGTACCCAACTACCTGCAGAAGACTGAACATTCCCTACAAAGCCCCTGTGCATTTGCCGCAAGTGAGAAATTTCTCGGAAGTCTGCACTTTTGGCTCACACTGGACGTGAACTGAGTGTGTAATGCCAGAGCTCCCATATATATGTGTGCATATATACGAATATATATATATGCACATATATATATGGTGGTTT
>NW_011917833.1:0-843 GCF_000151845.1 Pteropus vampyrus | reverse complement strand
GGCGCAGGCGGGGGCGCGTGCGCGGGGGCGGGGCCGAGCCGAGCTGGGCGGGGTCGCGGCCACGCCCCCCGCCCCCTCAATAGGCGCATCGGTCCCGGCCCCCAGCGTCCGCCTGCACGCGGGCGAGGGGTGTGACCCGTTTTCAGTTTTACGAAACCAAGCAGATGGAATCGACTTGCCAAAAACGACTAAGAAAGAACCAGGGAACAAAACTGGAAAAGCTGTCAAAGAACCAACGCCTCAGGAGGCTCTGCCCGTGGGATTTGGGGCGGAAAAGTCTCAGGAAGGGCAATTCTTGGGGTAGCGACAGGACCCAGAGGAGGGGAGGCTGGGCTCCCGCGTTCACTGACCCCGACCCACAGCCAGGGGCCACTTTCCAGGACGACATTAGACTTCAGACCCCAGCCTAAACTGCCACCGAGCCCATGTTAACAGTGACCCAGGGACTGCGGGCCTTGGTTCAAGAAACGCAAGCTGACTCGACCCTCGGGAATCTGAAACGGCGGCAGGTGACAGGGAAGCAGCCCGGAAAGGCAATAATAAATGTTGGCATCCGCTCTTGAAATTTTAAGAGTTATTCGAAAAACCAGAAATAAAAGCAAAAGCAGAGTAATTCATAATTCATGCAGAGTCAGTACAGAGGGTTTGTGATTTAGAGCAATCAGGTCTCCCACTCCAGCTGGAAGCATTCCCCCGCCCCCCCTTTTAAATTGTATCTAGTTTTAGTTCTCCCGTTTGTCTTTCCCAGAGAGATACCAAGAGACATTAATTTTTAAAAAGGTGCTTCTATCAGCGACAATGGAACATAGACATGAAGTACCAGAAGCATTCTCACTGAAATAA
>NW_011917832.1:0-1793 GCF_000151845.1 Pteropus vampyrus | reverse complement strand
TCAGCAGGTTCGCCGGTACCTCTGGTCTGTGTGATTGGAGGAAGCCGAAAGTGTACAGAGGAAAGGCAGCCTTGGCCAGCAGGGGGCGCTGCGGCTAAGGCTGACCAGGTGAGAGCTGCCTAGTCGCCGTATGTGAAGACCTCTCCCAAGTCTGTGCGCCCGGGACCCCTACAGCCCCCAATGAGCTGGGTTGGGCTGATTTTTATTTTTCAGGCTGCATTTGGTTTGGTCCAGGTGGCTGGGCCAGTGGACCCGCCCGGGTGAGATTTCATTTGCTGAGTGGAGAGAGCAATGTTAGCAGAGTCCAGGTCACCGCAGCTGCCCGGTGCAGCCCAGGCGGGGCCCCACCCGTCTCAGGCCCAGAGGTCCGGAAGGGCTTGGCTGGGTGGCTTTGTTCTGGATTTGGGGTCAGCTAGGATCTTTTGAACTGCCCTAAATCCTTTCCCTGGGGTCACACTCCTTTGACTGGAGCTTGTCCGTCTGCGTGCTCCTTCGGACGGTGGCCAAGGAACGTTTCGTCATTTCTAACCCAGGTTAGAAAATCTGGTTCGGTTTCAGCCCAGTCTTTCCATTATGAAAATAATCGCTTTTCTTCGCACTCTAAGGTTAGAAATTTACGAATGTGCCTTAAGCAGTCCCCTGCCCCCGCCCCCCAGGTCCCCTGCCCCTCCCCACGGTCGAGAAGTACTTTGTAACTGCAGAGGCTTCGGGGCGGGGCGTTGGTACAAGTCTGCAGCAGAAAATGACAACTGCAATGTCCGGCTCGGGACACAAAGGGTTGTGAAGACTCCGATGAAGGGACGAGCCACACCGCTCGCTCGTGGCCCAGCCGACACTGGACTCAGGCCTCCTGAGCCTGGGCCCTATATTTTTGCTAGAATCTTCTAGAAGGGTCATCGTTCCAAAAAGATGGCATCGTTCCACTAGCCAAGAAATTGGCAGAGGCCCTGGAAGAGTGAGAAAAAGACGACTTCTCGGAGCCTGCGTTTCTTTATTTGTAAAATAGCAAAAAAGATGCCTGATTCTCAGGGTTAATGTAAGAATCAGAATCGATGATGGGCTGAGACATCAATATTTATGTCGAGACCAACATATAGAGATGGGAAAAGGCTACTCTCGGGCTGTCTTTGCCATAGTTACTATTTATTTTTAAGATCTAATGACAACTCTAGAAAAGGACGAATCTAACGTTTGGTGCAGAAAGCTGATGGGTGGTGCCCGAGGCGGGAGTTGGGGGGCGGGGATCAACTGTAAAAGGCCAAGAGGAAGCTTTGGGGGGAGGGGTTGCTGAATCGACTGAGGCGGTGAATAAACAGGCTGTGACATTTGTCGACACTCGTCGAGAGGTGCCCTTGAGATTAGGGCTCATTTTCTTTTAAATTATACCTCGGTGGAGGTGACCTGGAGCATCGTCACTGCAGAAGTCACACTCGTTTACGGTCGAAAATTGGGACAATCCAGAAAAGCAGAACAAAACAGCTTGAAAACCTGAAGTATCGTGGCTGCATCATGAGCCACAGTTTCTCGTTGGGTGGATTTCTTCCTCAGACTTTTAAAAAGAATTCAGATATCTTAAAAAACAAACAAACAAACAAACAGCGTGTGGCTTGTGTCCCCGCTCGCCCCACATGGCTGCAAACACTTCCCACGGCCCTAAGCGTCCCTCTGAGGCACCTGCACAGCAGCAGTCTGAGCAGGATCCACGGGGTGTGCGATCTGCCCCCCAGTGCTGGACGCATAGACCCTTTCACACCCTCCCTCATCACGTCACAGACGACATCCTGGGGACACCC
>NW_011917831.1:0-1240 GCF_000151845.1 Pteropus vampyrus | reverse complement strand
ACCAGCCACCCCTGATTGAGACACCCTACCGGGACCTTCTCCTTGGCCATCCTGTCTTGATGGAACACAATCGTTTTCACTCAGTTGGATAAAATTTATCTATAGCAACCCCCTCCCCCACCCCCACCCCCATCCCCAGCCACGTGGGGCTCCAGGCCTCAAATAGACACCGGGAGACAGGGGGAAGAGAGCCCCGTCTTGGCATTTCGAGGCAGGTTTTAATCGTTTTCAATACCTTCCCCAATGATTTGCATCAGGTCCAGTGGGGTTCCCTTTTACATGATAAACGTCTTCCATTCATCCGGCATCTCAGTGTGCACAGCACACACATCACAATGCGGGTGGGCACCTGTTTGCGACTAGGACAGCGGAGGCTGCAGAAACCGCGAGCCCCCGTCACAGCAATGGAAACACTCGACGGGATCGCAAAGGTCCGATTACACCTCCAAAGGCGTCGCACGTGATTCGCCAAACATATATACGAGAGGTCGAGGATGGCCGAATTCTGCACTTCAGACTGGCTGAATTCCTGACAACGGGATTAGGCTCCAAGACAAGACATCGTGCAATAATTTAAGGCATCTAAGGCGGTTGCCGTTTGTTACGAGGTGGCTACATCAAATACAGAATGACCAAAATCCTACCCCCGTCCCTTCCCCGCAATGAGCATCATTCTCTCCTGCACACTCCTAGCGTTTCGGTCGTGTAAAAAATGAAAAGTTAAAAAAAAACACAAAAAACCCAGAACGTTTCATTACGGAGCAATACACGCGAACAGCAGTTTTGAAATGTGTGGTCCTGTCTCGTGGCTTTGCAAGTGGCTTCTTTCTTGCAGGCCTCCCGTTTGTTTAAGCACGGTATTTAAAATAGATGATTAGCATTCGAACAAAGAGTTTTTTAAAAGGAATGTGAAAGACAAAAACTCCAATCAGATTTTCCAGTCTCGCTGTCTGTAGACTCCCATAAAGTTAATTTGGGAGACGGTTCAGAAACATCTAGTCTGCGGGAGACATCCGGAACATTTCTGGTAGCAAGCTAAGGTCATTTTGTATAAACTTGAAAAAGTCATTCATTAAAATTAAATGTTTGCCATCACCTCGGAACTTTTTTTAAACACCCTCGACCCCGCTGCTTCCATCTTTGCTCCAACGACAGGGGTTACATTTGTAAAATATATAAGAAAATATAAGTTACTTGGTGACCATATAGCGCACTCTAACAGCTGTCTGCAAATATTTTC
>NW_011917830.1:0-3440 GCF_000151845.1 Pteropus vampyrus | reverse complement strand
GGAAAAAAAAAAAAAATTCCCATTGGATGGCGGAGCTCCTGCTCCAGCTTGGCTTTTCCAGGTTTTCCAGGAGAGTGAGCGGGTTAAAGGCCTTGAGGGTAGTGTTCAATTCCACTTATCAGGGAAACCACGGGGAGAGCCAGCCTCTTCGCGCACACAACTCGCCATAAGTGTTTTGTACAATTACGAGGCCATTCTGCTTAGATTCATACGTAGGGCTAGCCCGGAGCTTCCCAGGGAAGGGAGCTGTGAACTCGGTTTGTATTGTATTGCTTATCAGAAGTATTGTTATCGGAAATTGTATTTCATCGCTAGAGTTCAGGTTGTGGCTGTCGATACGCCCGCCTTGTTTATTTCCAGCCATGCACTGAGATATGATGCATTTTCATCAGATTTACAAAATAGCTGTTTTTTGCCTGCAACCCCCCTCCCCCCTCCCCCCACCGTGGCCACAGAAATATGGCTGTGGCTGATCCAAAAAAGGAAAACAGGAGTTTATAAAGTTGTCTAAAGGTCTCTCCCATTTGGTAGATGGGGGAAGATTGACTACAGCAGAGGTCAAAGGTCAGTCTTGGCAGATCTAAAAACGGAGTGGCAGCGGAGGACTCGGCGCACTTTCTGTGCCCGAAGTAAACCGATCCGCCCCAATTAATAGCAACAGGGCCCAGAGGGAGTGGGCGCCGGAGGGAGCGAGGCTGGGAGCGTCCTTCGCTGGCTTTTAAAGCCCCGGGAGGGCCTTTCCAGACCCAGAGAAGCCCCCCCAACAAACTACGGGGCCGGGCCGTGCAGAGCGGGCTGATGTCGGGAGTCCGATGTCACTGGGTTTTAAAACACAGAATAGCAGCGCATTGGTGACAACTTCCTGATAAGTTAAATAAATCCACTGGAAGGCTCTCCACTGTTTTACCAGAAAAAAAAAAAAAAAATCGGGATTTTCTTTTCTTTTTTTTTTTTTTTTTGGTTTTTTGTTTGGTTTGGTTTTTCAGAAAAATACAAAACACACCCACAGAACCATAAATAATTTGGTGGCAATATATACATATTTAAATAATTAACTTAAATATCTTACAGCTACTCTTGCGTTAAACTGTCCATGCGAAGTGCACCAAGGCGTCCCCGCTCCGAGGGTCACAGTCTGGGGAGGAAGTGGGTGACCTTCATGGTGGGGGACACTCGGTTCCCCTTCTTGGTCTTCCCGTTCTTGCTCAGGGCGACGAACATGCCGGGGTTCCTGTAGCACTCGTAGGCGTTGTAGTTGTTGGGGAGAAGTATCTCCTTGAACTTGCACTCGTCAGTGAAGAAAGGCTGGGAGGAAGGCAGAAGGCAGCACAGTCTTAGGACGGACTTCCTCCAGGCCAAGTGACCCTGGAGGCCAGTGATCCGGGGGCTCCTTTTGGTCCCAGCCCCGCTGGGGGCTGACAGGTCAGGTGCCAAGACCCTCCCAGGGTGAGAAGAGAAACGTGGCCGAGCCCACAGCAGCTGGTGCTCCAGCCACCTGCCTGGCACCTGGCAGTCAAGCGGTGTCCACCTTAAAGGCAGCAGTCCTGAGGCTGGGTCTCACCGCAGGGGCTCAGAGAAGGGCTCCCGATGTCACCCTTTGGCGGACTAAGAGCCCCCCACTCCGGGATGGGACAAACTTCATTGTTTGTCTTGGGGCTGCGCCCCCCGTCTAGGCTGACCCTGGTCGCAGGCACTGCTCTAGGGCACAGGGTGGGGGGACAGGCGCTGCCAATTGGTCCGGCCCCGCAGTTCCCTCCGCCAGGAGGGGTTAAGGATCCCGCCCGCGCTCCCCAGCCGGGGCTCGGCCGGCCCCCGCCGTACTTACCGAGCCGTACAGCTTGCCCTTGTTGCTCATGGCCACGAAGAACCGACTGGCCACGCCGAAGATGCTCACCACACCCCGCTCCACCGGCGAGAGCTCCAGCAGGCCTGGGGGAGGGGCGCGGGTCATTCCGGGGCAGGGGACCCTTGGCCCGCGCCGCCCGCACCGGCCCCCTCCTCGGCCTGCGCGCCTCCGGGACCCCGGGGTGTGAAGGGACCGGGTTCCCTGTCGCAGGCCCCCCCGAAGGGGCCCCCGAAGCCCAGTGTGCACGGGCGTGGACTCGCTCTCCTCCGGTCCCGGCCCTTCGGCGGCCGCGCCCAGTCCCGGACAGCAGGACCGTGGCCGTCCCGGCGGTCCCCAGCTCGGCCCCGACCCGAGCGCGAGTCCCGAGGCCCCGTGGGTGCTGCTGGCTGCGCCTCGCGCCCTGTGCCCTGTGCCCTGTGCCCACGGGCGAAGTCGCTGGAATTCGGCGCCCTGAGCCCCGGCTTCCGAGGGCGGGGAGGCGGGGCTCGGCCGCCGGAGCGCGCAGAGCCGGTTCCTGCGGCGACGCCCGGAGCGGGGAGCGTTTGCGTCCCCGCGTCCGCGCGCGACAGGGTCCGGAACTTCAGCCCGCCCGGGCGCCCGGAGCCCGCGAGCAGGTGTCAGCCCGGGGCGTCCGTGCGCGTTTGGGCGAGTCGGAAGGGGCGGCCGCTGCCCCGGGCCCCCAACCCTTCCCGCCCGGCCCGCCCCACTCACTGTCGCCGGTGTCCGCGTGCACGCCGCCGATGCGTCCGTCGCGGAGCACCTGGAGGTGGAAGCCGATGCCCACGTTGCAGTAGAGCCGCCGCAGCCGCTTGATGCCCAGCAGGTAGTCGCCGGCGCCGCTCTGGACGGCCGCCTCCTTGGGCTGCGCGGCCACGGGCAGGTGCGCCAGCGAGCGCGCCACCAGTCTGTCCCTGCGGCGCTCCAGCTCGGCCTCCAGCGTGCCGTTGGGTGCGGCGGGCGCGGCGGCGGCCCCTCGGCCGGCCCAGGGCGCCAGCACCGCCAGCAGGACGGCCGGGAGCAGCGCCGCCGCGGCCGCCCCGGGCCCCGCCATCCCCGCCCGCGGGCCGTGCGTCCGTCAGGCGGTCGGTGCACCCGGGCGGCCGGGGGCCGACCTGCTCCTGCGTCGGCCCGCGGGGAGCGCACAGACCGGGCCGGAGCAGATATCGCGCGGTCGAGGGAGGAGCGGGAGACGAGCCACCGGGTGCCCGGGCGCCGGGACTCAAGGGGACTGCATGGAGTGGCGGGACCGGGCTCTGCGGGACGGTGCGCGCCTCTCTGAGCGCTGGGCCGGCCCCGGCTCGAGCCGCTATATATAGCCGGGCGTCTCCTCCTACTCCTGCGGGGGTGCCGTTCGCGTTCGCCTGGGCGCTCGGGGCGCTGTGGCGCTCGCGGCCTGTCGCAGGTCGCCTGTCAATCAGAACTGGGGGAGGGTAGGCTGCCGGGTGACTAGCGCCGCGAGTGTCACCTGGAGGGTCCGGGCTCTCTATCTCTGGGTTTCTCCTGGCTCACCGACCCTGTTCGCCTCGGCCTCTCTCATCGCCTCCGCTCCTGCCTCCATCCCAAAGTTCTGCCTCTCCCACTTTGTCCCTGCCTG
>NW_011917829.1:0-1487 GCF_000151845.1 Pteropus vampyrus | reverse complement strand
GGCATTTGTGAGGGTCGGGGTGAGTTTGTGGAGGAAGAGTAAGAATCTAGGCTGACAGTCTTAAAAGAAGTCCCAGGCCAACTATTTGCAAATCAATCCAAAATCCACTCTGGCTGTGCACTCTTTTTGGGGGGAGGGGGGGAGGCGGGGAGGAGCGAAAGAGCAGAAATCTCTACTTTGCTCGCTTCTATATTTGTGATAAATTCCCATCTTTATCCTTCGAGTCAAGACTTGTCTCTGGAGGATATTGCCTCTCGCTGGATACCAAACGGTGCCTCTCGCAGTATTTTCAGTAAACGTACTTCTTTGCCTTTCTCCTTGGTCTTATCATTGGGATCCCGATGGAATTTTGTCAGGTGGCTGCACATAAACATCCGAGCTTTCCGAGACGTGGCGGATCTGAAATAAAAACTCATGGACGTGGCCTCCTGCAAGTAAGTACCAGCCTACCCGTCAGGTACCACTTCAGCATCATTTGACAGAGGGATGGGTGGTAACCGTAACATACACATAGTCCACCCCCTTCCCTTGTAGTCCCAGAAAATCCAGAAGTCCAAGCCAGGAAAGAGGGAAGATATCCCTCCCTCCTAACTGAAGGGCTGTGGGGGTAGGTGTCATGAGACAGACTTTTCTTGGATCAGTATTTCACAGGGTAAATTGGAATAAGGTACAAAAATAATTTCAAATATCTCAACGCTAGCTCACACCCCTGATTTTTAGGAAATCCCGAAACGGCTTCTGAAGTCCTTTCACTACGTGTCACTACAAACCAGCATGGCTTGCTGCCCATGCTTAGAAGAAAGTGTCTCCGGGTTTCCTATCTTAAGCAAGGTCGGTATGTCAGTGACACATATGTCCCCATGTACAATATCAAACTGTGTTCAGGCTCTGCCATAGCTGTGAACTGCAGGGCCAGAATGAAAGCTGGGACAGAGACAAAGTGAAATTGCCCTTTTAAGTGAGTGCAGAAGTACACAGAGAAGCAGCGGCATCTCCTAATTGTATTCAGTCTGCACTGAGGAGGCCACCTCCCATGGCTTCCTCCAGCTGACAATGTCCCTGAATGAACAATAAGAACTTCTACTCTATCTATCTATCTATCTATCTATCTATCTATCTATCTATCTATCTATCTAGATATCTAGATATAGATCTATATCTAGATTTATCTATATCTATATCTGTATATATATATATATATATAGATCTATATCTAGATAGATAGATAGATAGATATAGATCTATATATATATATATATATATATATATATATATTTTTTTTTTTTTTTTCCCATCAATGTGGCAGATTCTTTTAGACAGAAACATGGCAGGGTGATATTGTGCAAAAGGCGACTTGACAGTGATACACAGACTTTCTCTGAAGCTTCTTGTCCATTAAAATGATTTAGGGGAAAAAGGAAAAATAAGGGGATTTATAGTTGAGAGAAACCAAACAACAAATTAGTGTCTTTTCGGAGGGATATTGA
>NW_011917828.1:0-64189 GCF_000151845.1 Pteropus vampyrus | reverse complement strand
CCCCATGACTCTGCCAGCTCTCCAATTTCACACTTTTTCTTTGTTAGGAGGATTCCAAGTGTGCTTCAGAATCCACAGTTATCACGTCACTTCGTACGACAATGCTGCACCCCACTCAGTATATGTGTCTATCACTAAGCATAAAGGATGTCTACTGAGCACCTTTACTATGCACATGCTTACACAATGGAGGCAATTCTTACAAAGGCAATGCCTCCAAAATCATGCATCAGAGGGCGCTCACTTCTGAATGAATCATATTAGGAACCCAGCCTCAATGCTCCATCAGTGGGTCGGTAGCCCGCTGAAACATCCATGAGAGACAGTTTCAGTTACCATATGCCTGATAAAACACTGTTCGTTTATGGACCGGCGTTTCTGAGGACAAAGTTTCCAAATACATCCACACCAAAGGAATTCTCCTTCAAATGACCCTTCAGCATTAGAAACACACACATACACACACACACACAGGGACACACACAGAAGGCCTTTTTTTTCTCCTTAGCAAAAAAGACCCTATATGAAAGCTGTGATTGTGACTCGACCACGCATTGGAAACATGCTGCCGCTGTAAGAGTACATGCTGAAGAATTCTTACAGATGGCAAGCTCAGGACGATGGATTTCAAAACATGTTTCCACCACGTCTTGAGTACGGGAAAAAGGCACGTGAGAAAGAGATTTACACCTCTGTCAGTCGGGGACGGATCACACGTCATGGCACAAACAACAGTGTAAGAACTTGTTCAAAACTAGTATCTATGACCTGAATCACGAGAACTGCAACTCCTCTCTGTACATTGTTAGAGGGCCGCCTATCTTCACAGAATCCACCAATAATAGTACCATATCGATGACCGCACTTCTGGATTATACAAGTCAGGCAACCGAAAAGGAGCTTGCTGTACAAGTGGTGCTCACTTTCTCTCAACTTGAGAGTATACCTCTCTCTTGTTATTGGCAACATGGGACCTGAAGTTTGGAAACTCCATACCACCTAGTTAATCCCGGCTGTCTAATTCAGTCTTTTCAGCACGGACGCTCTCTTCCAAAACACCACCGCCTGAACCCGCTTCGTACGAATTTCCACAATCAAAAGGCTACATTGTCAGTATCCATTTCACAACCTGTGGCTGTTGGAAGATTCCACATTTGCTTCACAAACTACACTTCTCCAGCCTCATCTCTGAATAATACCTGTATATCGCTTTGCACAGAAGGGAAGTACACAGAGCCTTTTCTAAGGAGAAGCATACAGAGTAGAAGCTGCTCTTTTCAGAGACTCTGATGCAACATTATTCGCCACAGTTATCTGACGTCTGCATTAAGCATATTTGGGTCCCAGCCTCAAGCTCCATCGGTTGGTCAGTATCACCCTGAAACATCTGTGAGAGACGGTTTGACTTTCCGTACGCTAAAAAAACATTGTCCGTTCGTTTTTGGCCCAGAGTTTCTGAATACCCAGGCTTAAAGAACATCCTCACCAGTAGGATTTCTCTTCATATTACCCTTCCCAGCCACGCCACACACAGTGGCTTCCTTTCTTCCAACGCAAAGAAAGATGGTAGAGTCAAGCTTTTATTTGGCTCTTACTACACATCACAAGCATACGTCCACTGTCTTACCACCTTTTGGTGCATTCTAGGCAGAGAGCAAGCTAAGGTGAACAGATGTCAAGACTGTTTCCAACCAGCTCTTTGCTGCCAAACAAAGGACACCGGAAAACAAATCTACGGTTTTGTCCGCCTGGGATTGAGCATGACTCAGGTCCCAATGAACGGGGCTAAGTGCTTGCTCACATTTTAAATGTTGGACTCCAGGTAGAGGCCTGAACTTCACTTTTTCTGCATTCTGACAGTGCCGACTTTCTTTACAGCATACAGCAATACTTGCACCAAATGATCGAATACACTTCTGGTTGAAGAAATCATGCATTCGAAAACGGTTTTGTTTGCATGCGCTGTACCCCTTCTCGCATTAGAAAGTCTTTCTATCTCCGTAATGGCAAAGGAAGAAGCGAAGGATAAAGTACCATACCACATTGTTAATCGCCGCATTCTAAGAATGACTTTTCAGCATATACGAGCTCTTTCACAAAGCTGCTGCCCGAACCCGCTTCGTACGAAATTTCCCCATGACTCTGCCAGCTTTCCAATTTCACACTTTTTCTTTGTTGGAGGATTCCAAGTGTGCTTCAGAATCCACAGTTATCACGTCACTTCGTACGACAATGCTGCACCCCACTCAGTATATCTGTCTATCACTAAGCATAAAGGATGTCTACTGAGCACCTTTACTAAGCACATGCTTACACAATGGAGGCAATTCTTACAAAGGCAATGCCTCCAAAGTCATGCATCAGAGGGCGCTCACTTCTGAATGAATCATATTAGGAACCCAGCCTCAATGCTCCATCAGTGGGTCGGTAGCCCGCTGAAACATCCATGAGAGACAGTTTCAGTTACCATATGCCTGATAAAACACTGTTCGTTTCTGGACCGGCGCTTCTGAGGACAAAATTTCCAAATACATCCACACCAAAGGAATTCTCCTTCAAATGACCCTTCAGCACTAGAAACACACACATACACACACACACAGGGACACACACAGAAGGGCTTTTTTTTCTCCTTAGCAAAAAAGACCCGATATGAAAGCTGTGATTGTGACTCGAACACGCATTGGAAACATGCTGCCGCCGTAAGAGTACATGCTGAAGAATTCTTACAGATGGCAAGCTGAAGACGATGGATTTTAAAACATGTTTCCACCACCTCTTGAGTACGGGAAAAAGGCACGAGAGAAAGAGATTTACACCTCTGTCAGTCGGGGACGGATCACACATCATGGCACAAACAACAGTGTAAGAACTTGTTCAAAACTAGTATCTATGACCTGAATCACGAGAACTGCAACTCCTCTCTGTACATTGTTAGAGGGCCGCCTATCTTCCCAGAATCCACCAATAATAGTACCATATCGATGACCGCACTTCTGGATTCTACAAGTCAGGCAAACGAAAAGGAGCTTGCTGTACAAGTGGTGCTCACTTTCTCTCAACTTGAGAGTATACCTCTCTCTTGTTATTGGCAAAATGGGACCTGAAGTTTGGAAACTCCACACCACCTAGTTAATCCCGGCTGTCTAATTCAGTCTTTTCAGCACGGACGCTCTCTTCCAAAACACCACCGCCTGAACCCGCTTCGTACGAATTTCCACAATCAAAAGGCTGCATTGTCAGTATCAATTTCACAGCCTGTGGCTGTTGGAAGATTCCACATTTGCTTCACAAACTACACTTCTCCAGCCTCATCTCTGAACAATACCTGTATATCGCTTTGCACAGAAAGGAAGTACACAGAGGCTTTTCTAAGGAGAAGCATACCGAGTAGAAGCTGCTCTTTTCAGAGACTCTGATGCAACATTATTCGCCACAGTTATCTGACGTCTGCATTAAGCATATTTGCGTCCCAGCCTCAAGCTCCATCGGTTGGTCAGTATCACCCTGAAACATCTGTGAGAGACGGTTTGACTTTCCGTACGCTAGAAAACATTGTCCGTTCGTTTTTGGCCCAGTGTTTCTGAATACCCAGGCTTAAAGAACATCCTCACCAGTAGGATTTCTCTTCATATTACCCTTCCCAGCCACGCCACACACAGTGGCTTCCTTTCTTCCAATGCAAAGAAAGATGGTAGAGTCAAGCTTTCATTTGGCTCTTACTACACATCACAAGCATACGTCCACTGTCTTACCACCTTTTGCTGCATTCTAGGCAGAGAGCAAGCTAAGGTGAACAGATGTCAAGACTGTTTCCAACCAGCTCTTTGCTGCCAAACAAAGGACCCCGGAAAACAAATCTACGGATCTGTCCGCCTGGGATTGAGCATGACTCAGGTCCCAAGGAACGGGGCTAAGTGCTTGCTCACATTTTAAATGTTGGACTCCAGGTACAGGCCTGAACTACACTTTCTCTGCATTCTGACAGTGCCGACTTTCTTTACAGCATACAGCAATACTTGCACCAAATGATCGAACACACTTCTGGTTCAAGAAATCATGCATTCGAAAACGGTTTCCTTTGCATGCGCTGTACACCTTCTCGCATTAGAAAGTCTTTCTATCTCCGTAAGGCAAAGGAAGAAGCGAAGGATAAAGTACCATACCACATTGTTAATCGCCGCATTCTAAGAATGACTTTTCAGCATATACGAGCTCTTTCAAAAAGCTGCTGCCCGAACCCGCTTCGTACGAAATTTCCCCATGACTCTGCCAGCTTTCCAATTTCACACTTTTTCTTTGTTGGAGGATTCCAAGTGTGCTTCAGAATCCACAGTTATCACGTCACTTCGTACGACAATGCTGCACCCCACTCAGTATATCTGTCTATCACTAAGCATAAAGGATGTCTACTGAGCACCTTTACTAAGCACATGCTTACACAATGGAGGCAATTCTTACAAAGGCAATGCCTCCAAAATCATGCATCAGAGGGCGCTCACTTCTGAATGAATCATATTAGGAACCCAGACTCAATGCTCCATCAGTGGGTCGGTAGCCCGCTGAAACATCCATGAGAGACAGTTTCAGTTACCATATGCCTGATAAAACACTGTTCCTTTATGGACCGGCGCTTCTGAGGACAAAATTTCCAAATACATCCACACCAAAGGAATTCTCCTTCAAATGACCCTTCAGCACTAGAAACACACACATACACACACACACAGGGACACACACAGAAGGGCTTTTTTTTCTCCTTAGCAAAAAAGACCCTATATGAAAGCTGTGATTGTGACTCGACCACGCATTGGAAACATGCTGCCGCTGTAAGAGTACATGCTGAAGAATTCTTACAGATGGCAAGCTCAAGACGATGGATTTCAAAACATGTTTCCACCACCTCTTGAGTACGGGAAAAAGGCACATGAGAAAGAGATCAGTGTGGGACGGATCACACGTCATGGCACAAACAACAGTGTAAGAACTTGTTCAAAACTAGTATCTATGACCTGAATCACCAGAACTGCAACTCCTCTCTGTACATTGTTAGAGGGCCGCCTATCTTCACAGAATCCACCAATAATAGTACCATATCGATGACCGCACTTCTGGATTATACAAGTCAGGCAACCGAAAAGGAGCTTGCTGTACAAGTGGTGCTCACTTTCTCTCAACTTGAGAGTATACCTCTCTCTTGTTATTGGCAAAATGGGACCTGAAGTTTGGAAACTCCATGCCACCTAGTTAATCCCGGCTGTCTAATTCAGTCTTTTCAGCACGGACGCTCTCTTCCCAAACACCACCGCCTGAACCCGCTTCGTACGAATTTCCACAATCAAAAGGCTACATTGTCAGTATCAATTTCACACCCTGTTGCTGTTGGAAGATTCCACATTTGCTTCACAAACTACACTTCTCCAGCCTCATCTCTGAACAATACCTGTATATCGCTTTGCACAGAAAGGAAGTACACAGAGCCTTTTCTAAGGAGAAGCATACAGAGTAGAAGCTGCTCTTTTCAGAGACTCTGATGCAACATTATTCGCCAGAGTGCTCTGACGTCTGCATTAAGCATATTTGGATCCCAGCCTCAAGCTCCATCGGTTGGTCAGAATCACCCTGAAACCTCTGTGGGAGACGGTTTGACTTTTCGTACGCTAGAAAACATTGTCCGTTCGTTTTTGGCCACGTGCTTTTGAATACCCAGGCTTAAAGAATATCCTCACCAGTAGGATTTCTCTTCATAATACCCTTCCCAGCCACGCCAGACAAAGTGGCTTCCTTTTTCCAACGCAAAGAAAGATGGTAGAGTCAAGCTTTTATTTGGCTCTTACTACACATCACAAGCATACGTCCACTGTCTTACCACCTTTTGGTGCATGCTAGGCAGAGAGCAAGCTAAGGTGAACAGATGTCAAGACTGTTTCCACCAGCTCTTTGCTGCCAAACAAAGGACACCGGAAAACAAATCTACGGTTTTGTCCGCCTGGTATTGAGCATGACTCAGGTCCCAAGGAACGGGGCTAAGTGCTTGCTCACATTTTAAATGTTGGACTCCAGGTACAGGCCTGAACTACACTTTCTCTGCATTCTGACAGTGCCTACTTTCTTTACAGCATACAGCAATACTTGCACCAAATGATCGAATACACTTCTGGTTCAAGAAATCATGCATTCGAAAACGGTTTCCTTTCCATGCGCTGTACACCTTCTCGCATTAGAAAGTATTTCTATCTCCATAATGGCAAAAGAAGAAGCGAAGGATAAAGTACCATACCACATTGTTAATCGCCGCATTCTAAGAATGACTTTTCAGCATATACGAGCTCTTTCAAAAAGCTGCTGCCCGAACCCGCTTCGTACGAAATTTCCCCATGACTCAGCCAGCTTTCCAATTTCACACTTTTTCTTTCTTGAAGATTCCAAGTGTGCTTCAGAATCCACAGTTATCATGTCACTTCGTACGACAATGCTGCACCCCACTCAGTATATCTGTCTATCACTAAGCATAAAGGATGTCTACTGAGCACCTTTACTAAGCACATGCTTACACAATGGAGGCAATTCTTACAAAGGCAATGCCTCCAAAATCATGCATCAGAGGGCGCTCACTTCTGAATGAATCATATTAGGAACCCAGCCTCAATGCTCCATCAGTGGGTCGGTAGCCCGCTGAAACATCCATGAGAGACAGTTTCAGTTACCATATGCCTGATAAAACACTGTTCGTTTATGGACCGGCGCTTCTGAGGACAAAATTTCCAAATACATCCACACCAAAGGAATTCTCCTTCAAATGACCCTTCAGCACTAGAAACACACACATACACACACACACAGGGACACACACAGAAGGGCTTTTTTTTCTCCTTAGCAAAAAAGACCCTATATGAAAGCTGTGATTGTGACTCGACCACGCATTGGAAACATGCTGCCGCTGTAAGAGTACATGCTGAAGAATTCTTACAGATGGCAAGCTCAGGACGATGGATTTCAAAACATGTTTCCACCACGTCTTGAGTACGGGAAAAAGGCACGTGAGAAAGAGATTTACACCTCTGTCAGTCTGGGACGGATCACACGTCATGGCACAAACAACAGTGTAAGAACTTGTTCAAAACTAGTATCTATGACCTGAATCACCAGAACTGCAACTCCTCTCTGTACATTGTTAGAGGGCCGCCTATCTTCACAGAATCCACCCATAATAGTACCATATCGATGACCGCACTTCTGGATTATACAAGTCAGGCAACCGAAAAGGAGCTTGCTGTACAAGTGGTGCTCACTTTCTCTCAACTTGAGAGTATACCTCTCTCTTGTTATTGGCAAAATGGGACCTGAAGTTTGGAAACTCCATACCACCTAGTTAATCCCGGCTGTCTAATTCAGTCTTTTCAGCACGGACGCTCTCTTCCAAAACACCACCGCCTGAACCCGCTTCGTACGAATTTCCACAATCAAAAGGCTACATTGTCAGTATCAATTTCACAGCCTGTGGCTGTTGGAAGATTCCACATTTGCTTCACAAACTACACTTCTCCAGCCTCATCTCTGAACAATACCTGTATATCGCTTTGCACAGAAAGGAAGTACACAGAGCCTTTTCTAAGGAGAAGCATACAGAGTAGAAGCTGCTCTTTTCAGAGACTCTGATGCAACATTATTCGCCACAGTTATCTGACGTCTGCATTAAGCATATTTGGGTCCCAGCCTCAAGCTCCATCGGTTGGTCAGTATCACCCTGAAACATCTGTGAGAGACGGTTTGACTTTCCGTACGCTAGAAAACATTGTCCGTTCGTTTTTGGCCCAGTGTTTCTGAATACCCAGGCTTAAAGAACATCCTCACCAGTAGGATTTCTCTTCATATGACCCTTCCCAGCCACGCCACACACACTGGCTTCCTTTCTTCCAACGCAAAGAAAGATGGTAGAGTCAAGCTTTTATTTGGCTCTTACTACACATCACAAGCATACGTCCACTGTCTTACCACCTTTTGGTGCATGCTAGGCAGAGAGCAAGCTAAGGTGAACAGATGTCAAGACTCTTTCCACCAGCTCTTTGCTGCCAAACAAAGGACACCGGAAAACAAATCTACGGTTTTGTCCGCCTTGGATTGAGCATGACTCAGGTCCCAAGGAACGGGGCTAAGTGCTTGCTCACATTTTAAATGTGGGACTCCAGGTACAGGCCTGAACTACACTTTCTCTGCATTCTGACAGTGCCTACTTTCTTTACAGCATACAGCAATACTTGCACCAAATGATCGAATACACTTCTGGTTCAAGAAATCATGCATTCGAAAACGGTTTCCTTTGCATGCGCTGTACACCTTCTCGCATTAGAAAGTCTTTCTATCTCCGTAACGGCAAAAGAAGAAGCGAACGATAAAGTACCATACCACATTGTTAATCGCCGCATTCTAAGAATGACTTTTCAGCATATACGAGCTCTTTCAAAAAGCTGCTGCCCGAACCCGCTTCGTACGAAATTTCCCCATGACTCTGCCAGCTTTCCAATTTCACACTTTTTCTTTGTTGGAGGATTCCAAGTGTGCTTCAGAATCCACAGTTATCATGTCACTTCGTACGACAATGCTGCACCCCACTCAGTATATCTGTCTATCACTAAGCATAAAGGATGTCTACTGAGCACCTTTACTAAGCACATGCTTACACAATGGAGGCAATTCTTACAAAGGCAATGCCTCCAAAATCATGCATCAGAGGGCGCTCACTTCTGAATGAATCATATTAGGAACCCAGCCTCAATGCTCCATCAGTGGGCCGGTAGCCCGCTGAAACATCCATGAGAGACAGTTTCAGTTACCATATGCCTGATAAAACACTGTTCGTTTATGGACCAGCGCTTCTGAGGACAAAATTTCGAAATACATCCACACCAAAGGAATTCTCCTTCAAATGACCCTTCAGCACTAGAAACACACACATACACACACACACAGGGACACACACAGAAGGGCTTTTTTTTCTCCTTAGCAAAAAAGACCCTATATGAAAGCTGTGATTGTGACTCGACCACGCATTGGAAACATCCTGCCGCTGTAAGAGTACATGCTGAAGAATTCTTACAGATGGCAAGCTCAAGACGATGGATTTCAAAACATGTTTCCACCACCTCTTGAGTACGGGAAAAAGGCACATGAGAAAGAGATTTACACCTCTGTCAGTCTGGGACGGATCACACGTCATGGCACAAACAACAGTGTAAGAACTTGTTCAAAACTAGTATCTATGACCTGAATCACCAGAACTGCAACTCCTCTCTGTACATTCTTAGAGGGCCGCCTATCTTCACAGAATCCACCAATAATAGTACCATATCGATGACCGCACTTCTGGATTATACAAGTCAGGCAACCGAAAAGGAGCTTGCTGTACAAGTGGTGCTCATTTTCTCTCAACTTGAGAGTATGCCTCTCTCTTGTTATTGGCAAAATGGGACCTGAAGTTTGGAAACTCCATGCCACCTAGTTAATCCCGGCTGTCTAATTCAGTCTTTTCAGCACGGACGCTCTCTTCCCAAACACCACCGCCTGAACCCGCTTCGTACGAATTTCCACAATCAAAAGGCTACTTTGTCAGTATCAATTTCACAGCCTGTGGCTGTTGGAAGATTCCACATTTGCTTCACAAACTACACTTCTCCAGCCTCATCTCTGAACAATACCTGTATATCGCTTTGCACAGAAAGGAAGTACAGAGAGCCTTTTCTAAGGAGAAGCATACAGAGTAGAAGCTGCTCTTTTCAGAGACTCTGATGCAACATTATTCGCCACAGTTATCGGACGTCTGCATTAAGCATATTTGGGTCCCAGCCTCAAGCTCCATCGGTTGGTCAGTATCACCCTGAAACATCTGTGAGAGACGGTTTGACTTTCCGTACGCTAGAAAACATTGTCCGTTCGTTTTTGGCCCAGTGTTTCTGAATACCCAGGCTTAAAGAACATCCTCACCAGTAGGATTTCTCTTCATATTACCCTTCCCAGCCACGCCACACACAGTGGCTTCCTTTCTTCCAACGCAAAGAAAGATGGTAGAGTCAAGCTTTTATTTGGCTCTTACTACACATCACAAGCATACGTCCACTGTCTTACCACCTTTTGGTGCATGCTAGGCAGAGAGCAAGCTAAGGTGAACAGATGTCAAGACTGTTTCCACCAGCTCTTTGCTGCCAAACAAAGGACACCGGAAAACAAATCTTCGGTTTTGTCCGCCTGGGATTGAGCATGACTCAGGTCCCAAGGAACGGGGCTAAGTGCTTGCTCACATTTTAAATGTTGGACTCCAGGTACAGGCCTGAACTACACTTTCTCTGCATTCTGACAGTGCCTACTTTCTTTACAGCATACAGCAATACTTGCACCAAATGATCGAATACACTTCTGGTTCAAGAAATCATGCATTCGAAAACGGTTTCCTTTCCATGCGCTGTACACCTTCTCGCATTAGAAAGTATTTCTATCTCCATAATGGCAAAAGAAGAAGCGAAGGATAAAGTACCATACCACATTGTTAATCGCCGCATTCTAAGAATGACTTTTCAGCATATACGAGCTCTTTCAAAAAGCTGCTGCCCGAACCCGCTTCGTACGAAATTTCCCCATGACTCAGCCAGCTTTCCAATTTCACACTTTTTCTTTGTTGGAGGATTCCAAGTGTGCTTCAGAATCCACAGTTATCATGTCACTTCGTACGACAATGCTGCACCCCACTCAGTATATCTGTCTATCACTAAGCATAAAGGATGTCTACTGAGCACCCTTACTAAGCACATGCTTACACAATGGAGGCAATTCTTACAAAGGCAATGCCTCCAAAATCATGCATCAGAGGGCGCTCACTTCTGAATGAATCATATTAGGAACCCAGCCTCAATGCTCCATCAGTGGGTCGGTAGCCCGCTGAAACATCCATGAGAGACAGTTTCAGTTACCATATGCCTGATAAAACACTGTTCGTTTATGGACCGGCGCTTCTGAGGACAAAATTTCCAAATACATCCACACCAAAGGAATTCTCCTTCAAATGACCCTTCAGCACTAGAAACACACACATACACACACACACAGGGACACACACAGAAGGGCTTTTTTTTCTCCTTAGCAAAAAAGACCGTATACGAAAGCTGTGATTGTGACTCGACCACGCATTGGAAACATGCTGCCGCTGTAAGAGTACATGCTGAAGAATTCTTACAGATGGCAAGCTCAGGACGATGGATTTCAAAACATGTTTCCACCACCTCTTGAGTACGGGAAAAAGGCACATGAGAAAGAGATTTACACCTCTGTCAGTCTGGGACGGATCACACGTCATGGCACAAACAACAGTGTAAGAACTTGTTCAAAACTAGTATCTATGACCTGAATCACCAGAACTGCAACTCCTCTCTGTACATTCTTAGAGGGCCGCCTATCTTCACAGAATCCACCAATAATAGTACCATATCGATGACCGCACTTCTGGATTATACAAGTCAGGCAACCGAAAAGGAGCTTGCTGTACAAGTGGTGCTCACTTTCTCTCAACTTGAGGGTATACTTCTCTCTTGTTATTGGCAAAATGGGACCTGAAGTTTGGAAACTCCATACCACCTAGTTAATCCCGACTGTCTAATTCAGTCTTTTCAGCACGGACGCTCTCTTCCAAAACACCACCGCCTGAACCCGCTTCGTACGAATTTCCACAATCAAAAGGCTACATTGTCAGTATCAATTTCACAGCCTGTGGCTGTTGGAAGATTCCACATTTGCTTCACAAACTACACTTCTCCAGCCTCATCTCTGAACAATGCCTGTATATCGCTTTGCACAGAAAGGAAGTACACAGAGCCTTTTCTAAGGAGAAGCATACAGAGTAGAAGCTGCTCTTTTCAGAGACTCTGATGCAACATTATTCGCCACAGTTATCTCACGTCTGCATTAAGCATATTTGGGTCCCAGCCTCAAGCTCCATCGGTTGGTCAGTATCACCCTGAAACATCTGTGAGAGACGGTTTGACTTTCCGTACGCTAGAAAACATTGTCCGTTCGTTTTTGGCCCAGTGTTTCTGAATACCCAGGCTGAAAGAACATCCTCACCAGTAGGATTTCTCTTCATATGACCCTTCCCAGCCACGCCACACACACTGGCTTCCTTTCTTCCAACGCAAAGAAAGATGGTAGAGTCAAGCTTTTATTTGGCTCTTACTACACATCACAAGCATACGTCCACTGTCTTACCACCTTTTGGTGCATGCTAGGCAGAGAGCAAGCTAAGGTGAACAGATGTCAAGACTCTTTCCACCAGCTCTTTGCTGCCAAACAAAGGACACCGGAAAACAAATCTAGGGTTTTGTCCGCCTTGGATTGAGCATGACTCAGGTCCCAAGGAACGGGGCTAAGTGCTTGCTCACATTTTAAATGTGGGACTCCAGGTACAGGCCTGAACTACACTTTCTCTGCATTCTGACAGCGCCTACTTTCTTTACAGCATACAGCAATACTTGCACCAAATGATCGAATACACTTCTGGTTCAAGAAATCATGCATTCGAAAACGGTTTCCTTTGCATGCGCTGTACACCTTCTCGCATTAGAAAGTCTTTCTATCTCCGTAATCGCAAAAGAAAAAGCGAAGGATAAAGTACCATACCACATTGTTAATCGCCGCATTCTAAGAATGACTTTTCAGCATATACGAGCTCTTTCAAAAAGCTGCTGCCCGAACCCGCTTCGTACGAAATTTCCCCATGACTCTGCCAGCTTTCCAATTTCACACTTTTTCTTTGTTGGAGGATTCCAAGTGTGCTTCAGAATCCACAGTTATCATGTCACTTCGTACGACAATGCTGCACCCCACTCAGTATATCTGTCTATCACTAGGCATAAAGGATGTCTACTGAGCACCCTTACTAAGCACATGCTTACACAATGGAGGCAATTCTTACAAAGGCAATGCCTCCAAAATCATGCATCAGAGGGCGCTCACTTCTGAATGAATCATATTAGGAACCCAGCTTCAATGCTCCATCAGTGGGTCGGTAGCCCGCTGAAACATCCATGAGAGACAGTTTCAGTTACCATATGCCTGATAAAACACTGTTCGTTTATGGACCGGCGCTTCTGAGGACAAAATTTCCAAATACATCCACACCAAAGGAATTCTCCTTCAAATGACCCTTCAGCACTAGAAACACACACATACACACACACACAGGGACACACACAGAAGGGCTTTTTTTTCTCCTTAGCAAAAAAGACCCTATATGAAAGCTGTGATTGTGACTTGACCACGCATTGGAAACATGCTGCCGCTGTAAGAGTACATGCTGAAGAATTCTTACAGATGGCAAGCTCAGGACGATGGATTTCAAAACATGTTTCCACCACCTCTTGAGTACGGGAAAAAGGCACATGAGAAAGAGATTTACACCTCTGTCAGTCTGGGACGGATCACACGTCATGGCACAAACAACAGTGTAAGAACTTGTTCAAAACTAGTATCTATGACCTGAATCACCAGAACTGCAACTCCTCTCTGTACATTCTTAGAGGGCCGCCTATCTTCACAGAATCCACCAATAATAGTACCATATCGATGACCGCACTTCTGGATTATACAAGTCAGGCAACCGAAAAGGAGCTTGCTGTACAAGTGGTGCTCACTTTCTCTCAACTTGAGAGTATACCTCTCTCTTGTTATTGGCAAAATGGGACCTGAAGTTTGGAAACTCCATACCACCTAGCTAATCCCGGCTGTCTAATTCAGTCTTTTCAGCACGGACGCTCTCTTCCCAAACACCACCGCCTGAACCCGCTTCGTACGAATTTCCACAATCAAAAGGCTACATTGTCAGTATCAATTTCACAGCCTGTGGCTGTTGGAAGATTCCACATTTGCTTCACAAACTACACTTCTCCAGCCTCATCTCTGAACAATACCTGTATATCGCTTTGCACAGAAAGGAAGTACACAGAGCCTTTTCTAAGGAGAAGCATACAGAGTACAAGCTGCTCTTTTCAGAGACTCTGATGCAACATTATTCGCCAGAGTGCTCTGACGTCTGCATTAGGCATATTTGGGTCCCAGCCTCAAGCTCCATCGGTTGGTCAGTATCACCCTGAAACATCTGTGAGAGACGGTTTGACTTTCCGTACGCTAGAAAACATTGTCCGTTCGTTTTTGGCCCAGTGTTTCTGAATACCCAGGCTTAAAGAACATCCTCACCAGTAGGATTTCTCTTCATATTACCCTTCCCAGCCACGCCACACACAGTGGCTTCCTTTCTTCCAACGCAAAGAAAGATGGTAGAGTCAAGCTTTTATTTGGCTCTTACTACACATCACAAGCATACGTCCACTGTCTTACCACCTTTTGGTGCATGCTAGGCAGAGAGCAAGCTAAGGTGAACAGATGTCAAGACTGTTTCCACCAGGTCTTTGCTGCCAAACAAAGGACACCGGAAAACGAATCTACGGTTTTGTCCGCCTGGGATTGAGCATGACTCAGGTCCCAAGGAACGGGGCTAAGTGCTTGCTCACATTTTAAATGTAGGACTCCAGGTACAGGCCTGAACTACACTTTCTCTGCATTCTGACAGTGCCTACTTTCTTAACAGCATACAGCAATACTTGCACCCAATGATCGAATACACTTCTGGTTCAAGAAATCATGCATTCGAAAACGGTTTCCTTTGCATGCGCTGTACACCTTCTCGCATTAGAAAGTATTTCTATCTCCATAATGGCAAAAGAAGAAGCGAAGGATAAAGTACCATGCCACATTGTTAATCGCCGCATTCTAAGAATGACTTTTCAGCATATACGAGCTCTTTCAAAAAGCTGCTGCCCGAACCCGCTTCGTACGAAATTTCCCCATGACTCAGCCAGCTTTCCAATTTCACACTTTTTCTTTCTTGAAGATTCCAAGTGTGCTTCAGAATCCACAGTTATCATGTCACTTCGTACGACAATGCTGCACCCCACTCAGTATATCTGTCTATCACTAAGCATAAAGGATGTCTACTGAGCACCCTTACTAAGCACATGCTTACACAATGGAGGCAATTCTTACAAAGGCAATGCCTCCAAAATCATGCATCAGAGGGCGCTCACTTCTGAATGAATCATATTAGGAACCCAGCCTCAATGCTCCATCAGTGGGTCGGTAGCCCGCTGAAACATCCATGAGAGACAGTTTCAGTTACCATATGCCTGATAAAACACTGTTCGTTTATGGACCGGCGCTTCTGAGGACAAAATTTCCAAATACATCCACACCAAAGGAATTCTCCTTCAAATGACCCTTCAGCACTAGAAACACACACATACACACACACACAGGGACACACACAGAAGGGCTTTTTTTTCTCCTTAGCAAAAAAGACCCTATATGAAAGCTGTGATTGTGACTCGACCACGCATTGGAAACATCCTGCCGCTGTAAGAGTACATGCTGAAGAATTCTTACAGATGGCAAGCTCAAGACGATGGATTTCAAAACATGTTTCCACCACCTCTTGAGTACGGGAAAAAGGCACATGAGAAAGAGATCAGTCTGGGACGGATCACACGTCATGGCACAAACAACAGTGTAAGAACTTGTTCAAAACTAGTATCTATGACCTGAATCACCAGAACTGCAACTCCTCTCTGTACATTGTTAGAGGGCCGCCTATCTTCACAGAATCCACCAATAATAGTACCATATCGATGACCGCACTTCTGGATTATACAAGTCAGGCAACCGAAAAGGAGCTTGCTGTACAAGTGGTGCTCACTTTCTCTCAACTTGAGAGTATACCTCTCTCTTGTTATTGGCAAAATGGGACCTGAAGTTTGGAAACTCCATGCCACCTAGTTAATCCCGGCTGTCTAATTCAGTCTTTTCAGCACGGACGCTCTCTTCCCAAACACCACCGCCTGAACCCGCTTCGTACGAATTTCCACAATCAAAAGGCTACATTGTCAGTATCAATTTCACACCCTGTTGCTGTTGGAAGATTCCACATTTGCTTCACAAACTACACTTCTCCAGCCTCATCTCTGAACAATACCTGTATATCGCTTTGCACAGAAAGGAAGTACACAGAGCCTTTTCTAAGGAGAAGCATACAGAGTAGAAGCTGCTCTTTTCGGAGACTCTGATGCAACATTATTCGCCAGAGTGCTCTGACGTCTGCATTAAGCATATTTGGATCCCACCCTCAAGCTCCATCGTTTGGTCAGAATCACCCTGAAACCTCTGTGGGAGACGGTTTGACTTTCCGTACGCTAGAAAACATTGTCCGTTCGTTTTTGGCCACGTGCTTTTGAATACCCAGGCTTAAAGAATATCCTCACCAGTAGGATTTCTCTTCATAATACCCTTCCCAGCCACGCCAGACAAAGTGGCTTCCTTTTTCCAACGCAAAGAAAGATGGTAGAGTCAAGCTTTTATTTGGCTCTTACTACACATCACAAGCATACGTCCACTGTCTTACCACCTTTTGGTGCATGCTAGGCAGAGAGCAAGCTAAGGTGAACAGATGTCAAGACTGTTTCCACCAGCTCTTTGCTGCCAAACAAAGGACACCGGAAAACAAATCTACGGTTTTGTCCGCCTGGTATTGAGCATGACTCAGGTCCCAAGGAACGGGGCTAAGTGCTTGCTCACATTTTAAATGTTGGACTCCAGGTACAGGCCTGAACTACACTTTCTCTGCATTCTGACAGTGCCTACTTTCTTTACAGCATACAGCAATACTTGCACCCAATGATCGAATACACTTCTGGTTCAAGAAATCATGCATTCGAAAACGGTTTCCTTTGCATGCGCTGTACACCTTCTCGCATTAGAAAGTATTTCTATCTCCATAATGGCAAAAGAAGAAGCGAAGGATAAAGTACCATACCACATTGTTAATCGCCGCATTCTAAGAATGACTTTTCAGCATATACGAGCTCTTTCAAAAAGCTGCTGCCCGAACCCGCTTCGTACGAAATTTCCCCATGACTCAGCCAGCTTTCCAATTTCACACTTTTTCTTTCTTGAAGATTCCAAGTGTGCTTCAGAATCCACAGTTATCATGTCACTTCGTACGACAATGCTGCACCCCACTCAGTATATCTGTCTATCACTAAGCATAAAGGATGTCTACTGAGCACCCTTACTAAGCACATGCTTACACAATGGAGGCAATTCTTACAAAGGCAATGCCTCCAAAATCATGCATCAGAGGGCGCTCACTTCTGAATGAATCATATTAGGAACCCAGCTTCAATGCTCCATCAGTGGGTCGGTAGCCCGCTGAAACATCCATGAGAGACAGTTTCAGTTACCATATGCCTGATAAAACACTGTTCGTTTATGGACCGGCGCTTCTGAGGACCAAATTTCCAAATACATCCACACCAAAGGAATTCTCCTTCAAATGACCCTTCAGCACTAGAAACACACACATACACACACACACAGGGACACACACAGAAGGGCTTTTTTTTCTCCTTAGCAAAAAAGACCCTATATGAAAGCTGTGATTGTGACTCGACCACGCATTGGAAACATGCTGCCGCTGTAAGAGTACATGCTGAAGAATTCTTACAGATGGCAAGCTCAGGACGATGGATTTCAAAACATGTTTCCACCACCTCTTGAGTACGGGAAAATGGCACATGAGAAAGAGATTTACACCTCTGTCAGTCTGGGACGGATCACACGTCATGGCACAAACAACAGTGTAAGAACTTGTTCAAAACTAGTATCTATGACCTGAATCACCAGAACTGCAACTCCTCTCTGTACATTCTTAGAGGGCCGCCTATCTTCACAGAATCCACCAATAATAGTACCATATCGATGACCGCACTTCTGGATTATACAAGTCAGGCAACCGAAAAGGAGCTTGCTGTACAAGTGGTGCTCACTTTCTCTCAACTTGAGAGTATGCCTCTCTCTTGTTATTGGCAAAATGGGACCTGAAGTTTGGAAACTCCATACACCTAGTTCATCCCGGCTGTCTAATTCAGTCTTTTCAGCACGGACGCTCTCTTCCCAAACACCACCGCCTGAACCCGCTTCGTACGAATTTCCACAATCAAAAGGCTACATTGTCAGTATCAATTTCACAGCCTGTGGCTGTTGGAAGATTCCACATTTGCTTCACAAACTACAGTTCCTCATCCTCATCTCTGAACAATACCTGTATATCGCTTTGCAAAGAAAGGAAGTACACAGAGCCTTTTCTAAGGAGAAGCATACAGAGTAGAAGCTGCTCTTTTCAGAGACTCTGATGCAACATTATTCGCCAGAGTGCTCTGACGTCTGCATTAAGCATATTTGGGTCCCAGCCTCAAGCTCCATCGGTTGGTCAGTATCACCCTGAAACATCTGTGAGAGGCGGTTTGACTTTCCGTACGCTAGAAAACATTGTCCGTTCGTTTTTGGCCCAGTGTTTCTGAATACCCAGGCTTAAAGAACATCCTCACCAGTAGGATTTCTCTTCATATTACCCTTCCCAGCCACGCCACACACAGTGGCTTCCTTTCTTCCAACGCAAAGAAAGATGGTAGTGTCAAGCTTTTATTTGGCTCTTACTACACATCACAAGCATACGTCCACTGTCTTACCACCTTTTGGTGCATGCTAGGCAGAGAGCAAGCTAAGGTGAACAGATGTCAAGACTGTTTCCACCAGGTATTTGCTGCCAAACAAAGGACACCGGAAAACAAATCTACGGTTTTGCACGCCTTGGATTGAGCATGACTCAGGTCCCAAGGAACGGGGCTAAGTGCTTGCTCACATTTTAAATGTTGGACTCCAGGTACAGGCCTGAACTACACTTTCTCTGCATTCTGACAGTGCCTACTTTCTTTACAGCATACAGCAATATTTGCACCTAATGATCGAATACACTTCTGGTTCAAGAAATCATGCATTCGAAAACGGTTTCCTTTGCATGCGCTGTACACCTTCTCGCATTAGAAAGTCTTTCTATCTCCGTAACGGCAAAAGAAGAAGCGAAGGATAAAGTACCATACCACATTGTTAATCGCCGCATTCTAAGAATGACTTTTCAGCATATACGAGCTCTTTCAAAAAGCTGCTGCCCGAACCCGCTTCGTACGAAATTTCCCCATGACTCAGCCAGCTTTCCAATTTCACACTTTTTCTTTCTTGAGGATTCCAAGTGTGCTTCAGAATCCACAGTTATCATGTCACTTCGTACGACAATGCTGCACCTCACTCAGTATATCTGTCTATCACTAAGCATAAGGATGTCTACTGAGCACCTTTACTAAGCACATGCTTACACAATGGAGGCAATTCTTACAAAGGCAATGCCTCCAAAATCATGCATCAGAGGGCGCTCACTTCTGAATGAATCATATTAGGAACCCAGCCTCAATGCTCCATCAGTGTTTCGGTAGCCCGCTGAAACATCCATGAGAGACAGTTTCAGTTACCATATGCCTGATAAAACACTGTTCGTTTATGGACCGGCGCTTCTGAGGACAAAATTTCCAAATACATCCACACCAAAGGAATTCTCCTTCAAATGACCCTTCAGCACTAGAAACACACACATACACACACACACAGGGACACACACAGAAGGGCTTTTTTTTCTCCTTAGCAAAAAAGACCCTATATGAAAGCTGTGATTGTGACTCGACCACGCATTGGAAACATCCTGCCGCTGTAAGAGTACATGCTGAAGAATTCTTACAGATGGCAAGCTCAGGACGATGGATTTCAAAACATGTTTCCACCACCTCTTGAGTACGGGAAAAAAGCA
Source organism: Pteropus vampyrus (assembly GCF_000151845.1). Taxonomy (NCBI): domain Eukaryota; kingdom Metazoa; phylum Chordata; class Mammalia; order Chiroptera; family Pteropodidae; genus Pteropus; species Pteropus vampyrus. The sequence continues at coordinate 44,406 of NW_011917828.1, read as the reverse complement.
CATGAGAAAGAGATTTACACCTCTGTCAGTCTGGGACGGATCACACGTCATGGCACAAACAACAGTGTAAGAACTTGTTCAAAACTAGTATCTATGACCTGAATCACCAGAATTGCAACTCCTCTCTGTACATTGTTAGAGGGCCGCCTATCTTCACAGAATCCACCAATAATAGTACCATATCGATGACCGCACTTCTGGATTATACAAGTCAGGCAACCGAAAAGGAGCTTGCTGTACAAGTGGTGCTCACTTTCTCTCAACTTGAGAGTATACCTCTCTCTTGTTATTGGCAACATGGGACCTGAAGTTTGGTAACTCCATACCACCTAGTTAATCCCGGCTGTCTAATTCAGTCTTTTCAGCACGGACGCTCTCTTCCAAAACACCACCGCCTGAACCCGCTTCGTACGAATTTCCACAATCAAAAGGCTACATTGTCAGTATCAATTTCACAGCCTGTGGCTGTTGGAAGATTCCACATTTGCTTCACAAACTACACTTCTCCAGTCTCATCTCTGAACAATACCTGTATATCGCTTTGCACAGAAAGGAAGTACACAGAGCCTTTTCTAAGGAGAAGCATACAGAGTAGAAGCTGCTCTTTTCAGAAGCTCTGATGCAACATTATTCGCCACAGTTATCTGACTTGTGCATTAAGCATATTTGGGTCCCAGCCTCAAGCTCCATCGGTTGGTCAGTATCACCCTGAAACATCTGTGGGAGACGGTTTGACTTTCCGTACGCTAGAAAACATTGTCCGTTCGTTTTTGGCCCAGTGCTTCTGAATACCCAGGCTTAAAGAACATCCTCACCAGTAGGATTTCTCTTCATATAACCCTTCCCAGCCACACCAAATCCACTTACAGAAAACTCTTTTATAGAAATACTCTAAATGATAAAAATTTGCGTATGAACATGTTCATTATGGTTTTATTTGTGACAAAAGAATTGGGTGACCTAACTGGAAATGATGAAATATATTCTAGTGCATAGATATTAAAGAACAGGAGTTAGAAAACATTTTCTGTAAAGGGCCAGATAGTAATATTTTAGGTTTTGCAGGCCATACAGGTGCTCTGATAATGAGTTCTGCTCTTATATGAAGAACGTCACCACAGACAATGCATAAACAAATGACTGGCTGTGTTCTAGTAAAACTTTATTTACAAAACAGGGGTGATTTGGCCCATAGACCCAGCTCGGCTCAGCCCTATTGTAGATAAATCTGCCTGTCCGCAATCTACTCAGGTAAAAAGCATGCTATAGGGATATCCTATAGAGAGAGACAGAGACAGACACAGAGAAATAAATAGATGACACAATATGTACAAAAAAGGAAAAACCCAGAAGAATACACAAACGGTATTAGGTTCTTCTCCTGGAGAAGATAGGTTTGAAGGAAAAGAAACTTTCCAAATTCGTATACTTTGCATTTTTATATACTTCTGCATTGTTTAAACTTTTACATGATCGCATATTATAGAAAAAATGAATAATCTCCAATTGAAAATTGAAATAATGAATAATCTCCAAACCCCTGATTTTATCTCTCCACTGTTTAGAGACCTTCTGTTCGACATTGTCTACAGGATAAACCCTAAGCAGGTTCTGGAGCACCCAAGGTGGCTCATGATCTGCCCAGCCACCTGCTCTGGTCTCGCCTCTGACCTTAAGCCTCCTCCGCGTGCCACGCTCTTCTGTGACTCTCTGTCTTCACAAATCCTGCTTCGGTCTGAATGGCTTCTGCCCGGCTTCTCCAAACAAATTCTCACTCGTACTTCACAGCCCCTGCTAGATGTCCCCTTCTCCCTTCCCTCTCACATCCTTCCCGCCCCCTATGGACAGAAGTCACTTCCAACACGTCATTTTAATGTGAACTGGTTTCCATTATTCATATCTACTCTTAGACTAAGTTTCTTTGGGCAAGGATATTGTCTTGTTATTTCTGAATCCCCACACCCAGCATAGAGCTTAGCATACAGTAAACACTCATTAAATCTATATATGTGAGGATTTCCAGTTAAGGAAGTATTTTGAGTATCTTAGCGATAGGACAAGGAGATTTTTATACTGAAATTTAAAACATTCAGGAAAGTCTACAACATAGACTCACTCATGGCAAAAGTTTCTAAACGTCCCCAGTGAATAACCCCGGAAAGGGTTATTCATTAACGCTTCGCAAGAGAAGGGTTCACGATTTGGTCTGCTTTTCTGCTACCAGCGTCATCTAAGTAGCCAACGTAAACGAAAGATTTTTCGCATCGCACATTAAACAGCACATGCTGTTATACGAGGTTGACGTTATCGCTGTATTTACAGTGAACGTGTTCGGCTGCAGGTAACGGAATACCCCATTATCGACTTAGACGATCCAGTGCTTGCTTGTCTCAAATACGAAGAAGTCTGGAGAAAGGCGGCATCGACCTTTAATGACATGTTCGATGCTGGCATTTTCGCCTTTACTTTCACTGTGTTTAGCGCATCGAATTTCATTCCATCCCCACCCTCGTTGCCTCGTGGTTGCAGGGTGGCTCTTCTCCTGCCGGGAATCATGTCTACACTCGGGGCAGGAATCAAAGTAGAAGAGCAAAAGAGTCTGTCTTTCCTGCCTTTTAATTCCGAAAGAGAAGTCTTCAGCCTCAGTGTCGCCTTACGTTTCTTCAGCAGCGTCCCCTGGTCACTCACATATCGATCACTGGTCAAGGGAATTGAGGTAAACATGCCTAGTTTAAATCCATCTTGATTCGACCGCAGACTTGGAAGGATGAGAGTAGCCCCCCTTAATTAAAGGAGTCTCTTCTTGCCACCTGGACATTAAAGGATTTCGTTGAAGGGAAGGAGGGAGGATGAGTCCTCGGTGAGCCACGGCTGCGCCAGTATCATTTCACTATTGTCAGATCAGTCGGTGATTGGACCTGGATGTACAAGGAAAAAAATAATCATGAAATTTGACGTTAGACAGGAGGATTCTAGAATTATTGGTTACCAGCTATGGGTACCTGAGATAATAACTCAGAGTCTCTGGACTTTGTGTCCTGTCTATAAAATAGGAGAAAATCCCACACACCCCACAGTACGTGTGAGCATTGAATCCAGATGGCTGACCACGACACCAAGCACTGTGTGCCACCTGGTCAGTGTGTGTATAAGGCCAGGCCTTGTCCATTGGTCTGGGTGCAAGGATTCAACCTGATAGATCCTTCTGCGTCCTTGAGTTTCAGTCTCCACTCGAGTCTGCTGGTGTTGCCGTTCTTAGTACGGTCAAGGCTGGTTAGATGTAAATTAGGTGCTTTTAAAATGCTAAGTATGCATTACTTTTTAAAAATGTTTTATTTATTTCTTTATTTTTTTTATTAAGTTTATTGGGGTAACATTGGTTAATACAATTATATAATTTTCAGATGTACGTTATAATTCGACATCTGTATATTCTATTGTGTGTTTACCACCCAAAGTCCAGTTTCTTTCAGCTACCATATATTTGATCCCCTTTACCCATTTCACCCTCTCCTTACCCCCCTATATTTGACCCCTTTAACCATATACCTCCCCCTTCTCCCCAACCCTCTACGCTCTGGTAACCACTAGTCTATGGTCCATGTCCATGAGTCTCTGTCTGTTTGTCCTGTTCATTTTTTGCTTTTAGGTTTATATCCCACATATAAGTGATATCATGTGATTTTCAACTTTTTCTGTCTGGCTTATTTCGCTTAGCATGATTAACTCAAGTTCCCTCCATGTTGTTGCAAATGGCAGTATTTCATCTCTTCTTAATGGCTGATTAATATTCCATTGTATATATGGAATATTAATCATCTGTTGTAGGACACTTTGGATGATTGCATGTCCTGGCCACTGTGAATAATGCTGATATGAACATCGGTGTGCAAATATCTTTTCGGATATGAGTTTTCAAGACTTTGATGTAAATACCCAGTAAAGGGATTGGTAGATCAATTCTTAGTTTTTTGAGAAACCTCCAAACTGTTTTCCATAGTGGCTGTACCAATTTGCAGTCCCACCAGCAGTGTGGACTTTTTTTCCCGCATCTTCTTTAACATTTGTTATTACTTGTTCTGCGGCAGTGCTTTGGTATGTTTGATCAAGATTCTTCTTCAGGATACCTGGGGAAAGAAAGCACAAGTATTGTAAAAAACATCTGGGGCGAACATGTGGCATAATGCACCAGTCGTTATATAATCAGTAGAAAATGCAGAGAGAATTTGAAGACAAGCAGCCTGAGGGGTAGGGCTGCTAGCTAGCGATAACAGAGAGGGCAAAGAAAAACGTTTTCAGTTCAGTTACAGGTGCGTTTATAAGAATGGAGATTTGTAGGAAGAATTGATTTGGCTATAGTGCCTTCCTGCAGCATCTCAGCCCTCAGAGGCTTTGAACTTACCTACGTATTTGTAGACCTGAAGACCTATCATGTTTCACACATATTGTAATAAAGGACTCTGGTCAGTTTTGTGCATCCTTGCTCTCTTTTGTGCATATCATATTCATTTTCTCGGTACTGTCTAGCGAAAGGAGCACCAAATGATAATTTGGCCTCCATGGGCTTTTCTATTGCTCCTCCATAGCAGCATAGCAGTGACTAGAACCATAGACCTTGGAGCCAGATGCCTGGGTTAGATCCGGGCTCCACCAGTGGTCAACTTTGTGCCTCAGTTTTCTTATCTGTAAAATGAAGATAATAATAGTTCCTACCTTATAACGTTGTTATAAAGATTACATGAATTAATGATTGTACAGTTCTTAAAGTAATATTTTAAACATAGTGAGCACCATCAAAAAACTATTAGAAACAATTATCAAATACAGTACAGTTGCAGGATACAAAATCTATATGTAAAAATCCCTTGCATTCCTGTACACTAATGATGAAATTTCTGAAAAAGAAATGAAAAAAAATTATTTTTTAATTGCAACAAAAAGAATAAGATACCTAGGTATAAACCTAATGAAACGTGAATGACCTATACACTGAAAATTATAGACATTATTAAAAGAAATTAAAGAAGATGTGAAGAAATGGAAAGATATTCTGTGTTATCGGATTGGAAGAATCACCATAGTTAAAATAATCTTATTACCTAAAACATTATACAGAGTTAATGCAGTCCCCATCAAAATCTCATTGGCATTCTTGAAAGAAATAGAACAAAAAAATCATCAGATTTGTATGGAAGCACAAAAGACCCCAAATAGCCAAAACTATCCTGAGAAAAAGAACAAGGCTGGAGGAATCACTCTGCCTGACTCAAATTATACTACAAAGCAACAATAATCAAAACAGCATGGTGTTGGCAGAAAAACAGACGTTCAGACCAGTGGAACAGAAACGTGAGTGCGGGAGCGAACCACTGTATATATGGACAAATAATTTTCTACAAAGGAGCCAAAAACATACAATGGAGAAAAGAAAGCCTCTTCAATAAATGGTGCTGGGAAAATTGGAAAGCCATCTGCAAAAGAATGGAACTAGATTGTTGTCTATCACCACACACCAAAAGTAACTCAAAATGGATCAAGGGCCTGAATATAAGACCAGAAACAATAAATGGCATAGAAGAAAACACAAGTACTAAACTCATGGATCTTGGACTTAGAGAGGATTTAACGAATTTGACCTCAAAGGCAAGAGAAATAAAAGCAAAAATAAATGAACGGGACTATATCAAACTAAAAAGCTTCTGCAGAGCAAAAGACCATCAACAAAACACAGAAGCAACCAACTGAATGGGAGAAGATATTTGTAAACAATGCCTCTGATAAGGGGCTAATATCCAAAATATACAAAGAACTCATACAACTCAACAATAACAAAAAAAATCCAATTAAAAAATGGACAGAGGACCTGAACAGACACTTCTCCCAAGAAGACATACAAATGGCCAGCAAATATACGAAAAGATGCTCACCTTCACTAGCCATTAGGGAAATGCAAATCAAAACCACAATGAGATACTAACTCACACCTGTTAGAATGAGTATCATCAACAGGACTAGTAATAAAAGTGTTGGAGAGGTTGTGGGGAAAAAGGAACCTCACACACTGCTAGTGGGAATGTGAATTGGTACAACCACTATGGAAAACAGTATGGAAGTTCCTCAAAAAAATTAAGAATAGAATTACCATACGACCAGCAAGCCCTCTTTTGGGTATCTACCCCAAAAGTTTGAAAACGTTTATCTGTAAAGACATATGTACCCCGATGTTCACTGCAACATTGTTTATCAGTAGCCAAGACATGGGAAACAACAGGAGTGTCCTTCGATCGATGATTGGATAAAGAAGCTGTGGTACATATATACAATGGTCTATTACTCAGCCATAAGAAGAGACGAAATATTGCCATTTGTGACAACGTGGATGGATCTTGAGATTATCATGCTAAATGAAATAAGTCAGAAAAAGTTGAGGATCATATGATTTCACTTATATGTGGGATATAAATCCGAAAGCAACAAACAAATAAGACAAACAAAAGCTCATTGTCACAGACAAGAGTTTAATTGTTAACAGAGGGACAGAGAAGAGAGGGGGAGGTAAAAAGGGTAAAAGGGGTCAAATCTGTGGTGATAGAAGGAAATTCAACTTTAGGTGATGAACACACAATGCGATATACATGTGACATATTATTGAATTGTACACTTGAAAACTATAATTTTGTTAACCAATGTCACCCCAATAAAGTTAATTTAAAAAGACCAGTTCGAAACAGTGAGCATTATATAAGTGTATCGTAAATAAATGTTTAAAACATAGGACCAGTTATTAAATGAGATAATAATATAAAGGATCGTTCGGTATAGTCTCATCTCTCTCAGTATCGCTACTCAGAACTAGATGCCATTCTCCATATCCTCCTTGGCGCCTGGCGCACAGCAAGCTCTTCACACAACACGAAGGGAAGGGAGGAAGAAGAAAGGGAAGGAGAGGGAAGGAAAACTGCCCCTGGAAAAGGATCTGCTCAATGAAGACCGTACCAGGGAACTGACCATAAAGTAGAATATAAAGTAATGCAAACTTCAGCCATGAATTTGAGTGGTGATTCTCTCAACCAAAGTTTTTGACTGTGCATGTAACTCATGGCACTGTTTGCATCATGGAAACGGTTATAAGACAGGTGGCTGTGAAAACAGTGGGAAGGTAGCAGGCGTCCCTAGGAATGCACAAGAGCCCACCCAGAGACAGTGCGGGCAGACCGACACCCAGCATGAGCTCGATAGGAGACGTGAGTACAGACAAGCATTACGCATCGTGATTTCAGAAAGACATTTGAAAGTATCTCAAGGTACTGTGACTGTCTATATATATCACATTATTATATTATATATAATTTATATTCTCTAGTATATAATTCATATTATATAATATATAATATATATAAATTAACATACATATATAGCTTAATAATGCAATGGGGTGGATGTTTATTTAGATCAGTAGCTACAGAAAAGAAAACTAACGTTATTTCATAAAACTTTGTTCTGAAAACCGTGCTATTTGGGGTGGGATAGTTATAATCAACTGAATTGCAACGAAGACTCCAGATCGATAAAACATTAAACATATCACATTTAAGTCAGTAAACATCAAGCCCCAAATCTGGGCACAGTTTTTTTTTTACGGGAATTAGGAGATGGTTGGTTCACGAAGGTGAAAAAGCACAGCCTCTCCTGCTCTTCGAGCAGACATATAAGGCTCTTCAGACACAAACGAAGTGCAGGAAAAACACTGATGCACACTTGCAGAAAGCCCACCGCATTCTCGGTTTCATGTAAGACATCAGCAGCGAACTTGAGTCTTTCAAATCGTTGGAGGGTTGTATTTCTGATGCCTATATATTATGCCTTTGACCAGTTCTCTTTTTAAGAGGAATATAAGAAACACAGAATTGGGTTTGAGCTGTAACCATCCACTCCAATATTCTGCTTAGCAGCAGTAATCGAGGGGCACATCAAGCAAGGCCATATCCTTAAACTTAAAAGTGTAAGAATATAGCCTCAAAACATACAACTGAACTATTAGGCTTGATATTATGTACACCATCTTTTAGAGTTCTATATATTTTCAGCCTTTAGCAATTCTCAAAGTAGTGAGTGACAAACAAATTCACTGTATACTGGTTAAATGGTATTTTTATTTAATCCTAAATTTACTTTGAAATCTCGTGCCCTTTCGATTGTGTAGACTTCCCTCGGCTCCCCCTTCCATATTCTCCCTGGCAGATGAGGATTTATATGGATGTAACAGCCCCCTCCCGACCTTGATTATTTCCACTGCCCCTCTCTGGCCCTTCCCCAGGAGCGCTGTAGAACCCCGGCGGGGTGGTGACAAGGCCGCATGGCTCTGCTGTGGGAGGCTGCCCATGAGCCTGTTGGTTTGCGTGCATTGTTTTCCTGATAGCAGCTCAGGGATTTGGGTTTGATTCAGAAGCGACTTGGACAATTCCCACACGCGGTCCTGTAATTCCTCTCCTTAGAGCCACAATAACAAGGGGCGCCAGGTCCTATTCGTTTGGGTCTTTTTTGTCCAACTTTTCCTTCTCCAATTATAAACACTTGCAATGACCACGTAAAGTCCTGTCTTTAAAGGATCCTCAGTTACTGTTCCACAAAGGTGGCATCTCCGACTGTGGCTCCACTTCCGTTCCTGTTCCTTCGAAAGGGGCAGTTTAACAGTATCCTCTTGTCATTTGTCAGAAAGATAATTGGACAGTTTTCCCTTTCTTTATATTTACAGAGATCATTTACTAATCAATCTTGATTTATAAGTTTGTTTTGTTTGTTTCTCTTTGTTTACATTATAATCCTAATTAGCTTTTTAGCAGCAAGGCTTTACACAACTCATCTGAGCCTCTCTAAGCTTTCTTTTCCCTTGATAAATATTTGGGGTGGGGACTAACACATTTCCAATGTCTGCTCCAGCTGTTTTTCAGTGGTTGTCGTTCAGTCTCTTCCTCTTCGATAGCGTGCTGGACGTGCGTACCAGATGGCTGGTCAAACTAAACGGCGTCGCATCCTCGTCGTCTAACCTCCCCATCATCTTCTCAGTCTCCCGCTCTCTCTCCAGGTTGCCACCTGACAGTTGGCTGACTTGGCAATATGTCCACTACCCGTGTGCCAGCTTTGCAGCCTCTCACCCAGGCCTGCAGCCCCTTCCGCACAGTTTGAGGGTGTCCGTGTAAATGAAACCAGGGAGGCAGAGGAAGCCTTCCCGCATCTGCGGTGTGATCGCGCCCCTGTAAAGGCGAGCACCCTCTTGGCCCGTGACTATGCGAACGCCTGTGGCTCACTGTGGGAGAGTTTCGTTTGCATAGATCAGGTGACATCGTGAGATGGGAAACAGTGCGGAGCCCAGTTATGCGACTTCTCGAAGTTAAGTTCTGTTATTAAAGCTGTGTTATTTTTTAATTGATTTTGGAATTTAGTTGAGATGAGCATTTGAGGATTTAAAAATTTAAAAAAATAGAAAAACAGATCATTTGAGCCTTTGGGTTTCTGTCCGGCTGCACGGGGACCACCCAGATGCTTGTCTTCATTTGTCACAGCCTCGTTGACGTCTCTGTGCTCTGTGCTCTGCCTCAGTGTTTGCCAGGTCCTTTCTTTTCTTTCCTATGAGTTTCTCTCTTTTTTAAATTTGCTTCTTTTCTTTTCATTTCTTTTCTTTTCTTTCCTTTTTTCTTTTCTTTTCTTTCTTTTGATATCAGCCTGATTTCTTAGCCCCACTGGTATCTGGGAATTTCTCAGCTCATCTTTACCTTGAACGATGATTTCTCCTGATCCCACATGTAATCATCTGAGATTAATGAGAGTTTCTTCATGAAAAAGTAGAGACTAAACTGACTGTGGAAGTAGCCGTTACCAATAGGCTGTGGTTTTTATTTTAATCTAAATGGAAAGGTTTAGTTTGTAGATCCTCCCGGCCGTGGCACCTGGGAGGCTTTCGGGTCACGTGTGTGTGCGCGTGTGCACGCATGCACATGCGTGTGGGGATAAGAGTATAAGTGCTCTTAGGAAGTAGCTCCAAGCGCTTTCATAATATCCGCCGATCTAGCGTGTTGAACGTGCCGTCTCAGGCCACGCGCCGGGCGTGCTGTGCGCGGAGGCTCCGTCGGCTGCACTTTGAACCTACTTGTTTCCTCTGCAATAGCGTCCGCCTGTCGCTCTCCGGGTGTCCATTTAATTTCAGGAGGACTGGGCAGTTCTTTACTCAGGATGCAGTCTGATCTAACTTTATTTTTCCAACAGAGCCCAGCCGCACTGCCTCCCATTTGTTAATAATCAGTTCTATTAACACTTTTCTGTCCACAGCGCTAGGCTATGGCGAGGTAACAGTAAATCATAATTATTACCGACACATAAGTGCCGAGTACTGTCCTGAGCACTTTACATGTAGCACTTCATTTAATCCTCACTACATTCCTGTGGCATAGATGCTGTCATGAAGCAGAAAGGACAATTCTGTGGGGTTGACCAGCTGCAGAGAACCGTTCGGCGCGGCGGAAGCTGGGTGAGAACTGAGAGAGCTGAGTGCACAGGACGAGTTTGCAGAGCAGTGTGCCAGGCGGCGGGAAGTCATGCAGCTAAGCCAGGGGGTTTTAGGTTATAGGGAGCCTTTAAACGGCATCACGAAAAAATTTAATGATAAGATTTATTTTTCACACAGACCAATCTGGCTTAATTGTAGAGATGGTGGCAGAGGGCCCAGACGGAAGGCAGAAAAACTAGTGGGCGATTGCAGGGGACGAGAGTCACCAGGACACCGGCTTTTGTAAACAGGTAAATGGCCCAGGTCACATAGAATGCAGGAGGACCAGTGGGAAAGGGAAAACCCCGCAGTCTGAAGTGCGGGTCATTAAGTCACGATGTGCGCCGGGCAGCCGGGAGCCACGTCTGGACCACATGGGACATCTGATTTGAAGGAGCAGAGTCCTGCCTCAAGCTTGGTAAAAGCCGGGGATTCAGGCCGTTGCGTAATGCCACCCGCACGTGGAATGAGGGAGGAGCGACGCGGCAGATGTGCAGGAGAAGCCCTGCGATGCTTGACAGAGCCTGCGGGGAGGAAAGAAAACCAGGAGAGAAGCCGAAACAGGGCTTTCCAGCGACAGGAATGATTCGTGAGCTAGATTCCCGGGAGAGTTAAAAAAGAGATAGAAAAAGGGTCTTTAAACTCGGCAATTCAGAGCTCTTTCTGACTTTAGGAGAATTCAGTGGAGTGAAACAGATGAACGTAGACTGCAGTGTGATCGCGCTGGCCCACGCTGTGAGGACCTGGGAGCAGGTGTCACCAGCGACTCTTTTAATGTGAATAAACATGGTAGTCACAGCTGAGTTCACATTACCGCTCTGTCATTCACAAGTTGTCCAGTTAGGTAAGTGACAGTACATCTTGCCCAAAGATTTCTAACATGTGAAGTTAATACCATGTATCTCAAAGAATATTTTTGGGATTAAATGTGCCAATATATGTAAAAAGATTTTACATATAAAATGTGTTATACATTCAAGCATAGAACTATGTAACATATATAAATATATCATATATAAATTTAAAATACATTATTAATGTGAACAGTTGTTATTTTTATTGTAATTCTTAGGTTCAGTAGTTGCTTTCTTCCCCTAAATCCCTACTAAGACAAATATTATAATATTGGGAAATCAGACACCCACTGAGCTCCAGCAACTAGACTTTTTTACATTTTTTATTGGGATGATCCCACATGAAAGACTGCAGAACATCTAAATCACCAAAAGATGTAATTTCATTTGATGACAGACTAAAGTATATTTTATGCTATTTTAATTCTTCGAAAAGTTATCGATTATGGTGATTCTGGCTGATGTAATTGATAAACAGTGTTAGCATCTATTTCGCTTATGCAAGAACCCGCTATGGGTTTCCTGGTCAGGTCTCTTTCCTGGGCAGAGATCTGAGGATCATTTCATCCTCTGGCTCCATTGTGTTCAGACCCGGTTTCCACAATCACCCTAACGGTGTCTCCATGGCAGCCTTTTGGGAGAGAGAGAGAGTGTGTGAGGCTGGCCTTGGAGGCCGGAGTGGTGGACATACCCCAACCCGCGGCCCTGGGTGGCACAGGCCTTCCCACTCAAAGGAGGCTGGAGAATGTCATCTAACTGTGTGTTAAGGGGAGAGGACATTAGCGTTTGAAGACTGACCTGTCTGTGCACAGTGTAGAAGCGATAAGAAATAGGGTACACGTTTTTACTGTTATTAACCAGAGTATTGCCTTTCCAACCCACCACACTGAATAAATATGCAGTTAGCTCAATTTTAGTTAATTTGTTTCGATTATTACCCAAGATAAATACCCTTTCTCTAGCTTGGCAATTGTGCAAACTGAACCGACGGGCACATGGAGCTGTTGGGGGCAGGACTGAAAGGGAAGGGCGGGTTCCCTGAGCTTGCGCACCGGACACTTCCTGCGCCCGCGTGAGCCTCCTGCGGCACCGACACGGGGCAGACTGGGCCGCGCCTGAGCTAGAGCTCCAGTGACATCGGAGACAGTTAAGTGTGAAGTCTCATCAAGCGGTTGTACAAAAGGTGTACGCTCATGAAAAGAACCATTAGAAAAGAAAATGTACGGTGAAATTATTTACAGATAAACTATTTTGTATTTTTTTTACTAGTAAAATTTTCTACACACAAAAAATTTGGAAAATATCTACAAAAGTCTCTCCCAAAGAAAAAAATTACATGACCTGCGGCTTGTCAGAATCGATAGAATTTCTTTAAAAGAGGCATGTTTGGCAATTTAGGTGATATCGTTAAAGGGTCTGCCGAGCAAGGGGATTGAGAAGAGTGGACACATCCGGGTGTCGCTGCCTCTTTAGCAGCCAGAGAAATGTGACTGTTGGCATTTCAGGTTTTCTAATCAATTTTATGTTGGACGTCTGAGGTCATAGTACACCTTAGGACACCACAAGGCAAACTCAAGGCCCGATATAATCTCCGCCAGTTCTAAGAGCTTGAGGGGAATAAGAAAAACAGGAGGTGTTTCTCCTGGCACAGACACTCAGACGGTATGGAAAGGAGGAAACAGGACTAGAGTCTATTCAGCCGTGAAGAGGAGAAAGCGATGGGGCAGCGGGAGAGGGGGCGCCAGAGCGACGCCGGGTGGGCAGACAGGCGCAGGACGGCCTGCGTGTGTGAGTCTACAGATCCCTGGAGGTGATAGACTCCACTCGGTGCGGGTAGAAAAGGTGGAGAGTGCAGCGAGGCGGAGAGGCACCTGGGCAGAGAGGCACCTGGGCAGAGAGGCACCTGATGGAGAGGCACCTGGGCGGAGAGGCACCTGGGCAGAGAGAGAGGCACCTGGGCGGAGAGGAGAGGCACCTGGGCAGAGAGGCACCTGGGCAGAGAGGCACCTGGCGGAGAGGCACCTGGGCGGAGAGGCACCTGGGCAGAGAGGCAGCGAGGAACCTGGGCGGAGAGGCACCTGGGCAGAGAGGCACCTGGGCGGAGAGGCACCTGGGCGGCGAGACGCAGAGCTTTCCTCACTTCCCCTTTGGCGGGTCTCGCTGTCGCCTCAGTCCTCAGCTCGGGCTCTCGTCCAGCCTCTCTCTGAGCCCCGCGGCCATGGGGCACCAGGGCTAGTAGGAAACACAAGAATCTATGTCCTGTGCCCGTTTTTCTCTCTAACTTTCACCACCAGGATCATGGGAGAGAAAACGCTCTGCTGTTTGTTCGTTTACATATTATTGAGCACCTACTGTGTGCCAGGCATGAGGGAAACAATGGTGAACAAGACAGAAGCCCCCGCCGCTGAAAGCTTTCGCTCTGTTCATCACAAAGCTTCTGAGATGCAGAATCGGCTGAAAAAAGCCCATCCGCCAGGCTCTGCCTAGACAGAGACAAAAGTCACCTTCTGCTCTCATGCAGACACAACCCTGAGAGATCTTCAACATTAGCATGCATTGTAATGTTTACCGATGGATATCATTTTATAAAATATTCCTCATATTCAACAAACTCTAAATAAGATGACTTATTAAATTCATTGTTCTTCTCTTGTTTATACTAATTTGTTAAAAACAAAATAGGTTTATTTAAAGCTATAAGACATTAGAAACTGAATACATTTTAGATAAAATTCAAGGTTCAGACAGGATAATGGCTTCTGTTCAAGAACATTCCCATAGTAGACTCTACAGTCGAGTTTGCAAGAGATGCCTGGACTCTGGGCTTCAAGTCTGTTCATCAAATTATGCCGTTACGTCTCTAGTACATCACGACATGCTCGGATGACACAGTTATGGTTTGCTTTCCACAGAAGGCCCTGGCCTGTGTTTGTGAACAGCCTACTTACAGATGCCATTAAGCAGAAAATGATTAGCTACAGAATGCAAATGTCACTTGGAATCTGATCCAAGGTTCCTGGCGGGCTGCTCCTTCTAGCTAGAGAGAGGATTTGACTTGCCTCACACTTGCTTTTTAAGAAACACTGAAAATGTGTTTTTGTCATTTCTAATTACTTGTCACATACTTGGATGTTTTGCCACTATTGGAATATGAATTATTGAGCTTCAGTAAAACACGGCTGCCTTGTTTTTTTGGCCTTTTAAAATGAGTAGTCGGCTCTAAAAGGTATTGTAACAACCATTTCCTAATTCTCTAGGATTGTTTGTTTTAATATAGTTTTATATTTTGTTTCAAGAGATTGAGATTTTTGGCTGCCCGTGAAGAGAGATAAATAAACTCGCAATGACCGCCTCATTTTCCCGGGGACTGGTCAGGAGAGCACTGGCCCGGCCGCCCCCTGGGGGAGAATCAGCTCTCGGATTCTCCTCCAAGATGGTGCAATTCCAGGAAAGCATGAGGGGGATCAAGGACTTTTTGAAAACGTGGTAAGTGGCTGGACCATGAATTCGAAGCCCAGTGATCCCTAGAAAGACCCAACGTTTTACCTAACTGCTCAGGCAGAAGAGTGAGGCGCGTCAGACCGGAGCCCTGGAAAAACCGCTCCAGGCGCTCCGACCTTTTGAGTGTTTCGCTTGGAGACACCTCACCTGCTAGGATGAGGCAGGTTGCCCTCAATGGTGGAAAAGTGACATAGCTCTGTGGCTTTTAAGTGAGCAAAAGTAACTCGTGGGAAATGAAATGTGAACTTCCTCCTCAAATTACCTGCTGTCAGTTGTTTAGGTCAGAAATTTTTATTTAATGTACAGCATAAATTTCTGAATGGAAAAATTTAGAGATTATAGTAAAATAAGTGATTTGCCGGGTGTTAGCCCTAACATTTCTGACTGGAGACGATGCAGAGCACACAGGGAAACGAGTGATAAGCTAGCTATGTCTTGCAAGGATCGCATGCACACAGTTTGGGAAAACCTCGGAGGTATAGCAGAAGCCTTAGCATAAACCTGAGTTTTGCGTCTCCCACTTGCTACTTTGTTCTTTTTTTGTCTTTTTCCCTTGGGCTGACCTGTAATTGTATCAGATTTGTTGTGTGACCATCACGTGACTAAAATGGATGTGGCCGCAACGTGCCAGGTCTCGGACATTGGGGCAAGAGTCCTGGCAACTGGCGACCGAGAACCTGTAACTTGTGCGTTTTGTTTTTATTAGTGTCAGCTGGTCACTTGATGCATAATCACTCTTCAAGTTTTTATTTTCATACCAGTAAAATGTGGGAGTTAGGCTATTCAGAGGTTTTTGAATTCAGAGGTTTATTTCAGCTCTAACTCTTTGCTTTTCATTACCATCCTCTGCACAAGTAGGAGTGTTTCCATTTATTAATTTTCAAGTTTTATAGTATATTAAACCATTTCTAATATTAAGCAACTAATTGATATTACATTGGTACCTCTCTATTCCATTATTTTTCTCTTTCGTTCTGTATTTTCAAGATGTGTCTGATCACATCAGTATACTTAGTGGGTCTTTTAAAGAGCAGAATAGTCATTATGTTGGCCAGCTAACAGTATTTAATTTATCGCATCTCTGTAAAGATTAGATATTAGATAATTTCTAAAATTGCTTGTATTATCCATTCATGAGAACAGATTATTAATCTATTAATGAACTCACATTGTCGACTATTAATGTTCAAAATCTTTACAGTATTGTACTAGTTATTCTCAAGAGGGTACAATTTGTCTTTAATAATTATTTTGCCCTTTTTATAGGAAAAACAAATTAGTATATTTGCTTCGGTGACTGTATTTCTTGTAAACAAGAGTAAAGAAAATATTAGCTTCTCTGATAGTAACTTATCTAAAGTCCTTTGACTGATTTATTGAGTAGCATTTTGAAAATGAGCTGGCATAAAAAGTAGATGGGGGATAATGGATCTTTTTATTGATGATCTTTAAGAGTCATTTTTCTAACGTAGATGGGTTGAATGCATACTTTTATTGATGATCCTCAAAAGGAAGTCTTCTCAAGGTCATCAATCTAGGAGAATATATGCCTTTGACTAACATGACTAAATTTTGTTCACTAAACAAAATTTGCATCGAGTGACTGGTACAACCACTGGTCATTTTAACCCCACGTGCTGTGAGGTCAGTACGTCCGTGTCTCGGGAATGTTTTCTGATTAGTCTTGTGTGAAGTAGATCTCCTCCACGCTGTCTAAGTTGCTGTCTTCCAGTCCTCGTTAACTGACCAAGTACCTGCAGATTGCTGTCAGGCAGGAGAATAAAGATGATGGCCTTTCATTTAATTTCTGCTGTGTTTCTGCCATCCTCCAAAATGTTTTATTAACCTGTGATAACGATATACTTCTTGAATGGATTTGCTATAACCTCAGAAATTAAGAAAACATTGAAAATATTCATAATTTTTATTGAAAATTGGTCATCTTTGATTTCCATGAACAGGATTTTTTTTCCGATTAAGAAGGATCGCATTTTGAAATCACTGACAGTTTTTATTAGCTTAGCTCGCAAGACGTTAGATCTGACCAATTCATCTTAGCCTGAGTCGAATATAAATCAACTATCATCTCCACATGATAAGGCATAAGGGGAGTTTATGCTGATATTTTTACATTGACTGTGTTCTGTGACATTTACATTCTGGCATTAGAACACGAAAGAGATTTTTCTTGGAGTCTTCTGACTAAGTATATTTTTAATTTCAAAGAAGAAACACAAAATGTTGAAAATCACATTCTTGTTATCGTTTGTTTCAAACAATTGTTAATTACTGCTTTGAACAAATATTAAGTATGCACCTGATGGAACCTCACCTTTCTAGCAGAGTGTCCAAGCACTGGAGTTTTGATGTTCGCCTCCTTTTCCATTCTCTCTCTTTTCAGTTAGAGTTGAAGAAAAAAAGTAGGCCAAGTCCAATAAAATGAGAAGGAAGAGTTACAAAGGAAAAGAGAAGGGGAAAACAGTGATTTTACCTGTACGCCACAGGGGAAAGAAAAATTACAACCTCCTTAAGAGGTAGAGGTCTCTAAATGAACAAGGGGCCCTTTCGGATAAGCAGAGTTTCAGTGTAACTTTCCAATTAATTTATAAAAAGACAATATGGAAATGTTAGCAGACAAGGTCTAGCTTGCCGTTCGATACACGCAGAAGCCACTGCTGCGATACTGGCTTTTGAGGAAAAGAAGGCTTTATCGAAAAGTCAACCTGCAGGGAGACAGGAGACAATCTGTCTCTCTGACTGAGGGTTTTTGAGGTTATATTTAAAGGAAGCAGGAAAAGTTATGTATATCCCGCAACGTTACGTTGTTTCCATATAATGAGAGTGTGGTGGGAAGACTCTAGAGCAGCGATCCCCAACTTTTTGGCACCAGGACCGGTGCTCCCATGAGAATCTCATGCCCGATGATGAGGCGGAGCTGAGGCGGTGATGCCGGCGCCGGGGAGCGGCTGCTGGGGCAGATCAAGCTTCGCCCGCCGGCCCACCGCTCACCTCCGGCCGTGCGGCCCGGTTCCTCACAGGCCAGGGACAGGTACCCGCCCGAGGCTCGGGGTTGGGGACTGCTGCTTTAGTGGATCGTGACTTCCCATGCGTCGCATGTTTAAACCCCAGGTTTAGCGTGGAGGCCGCAGTGGGTTGAGACCCGGCGACACCCACAGCTCACGCGGGGGAGAATTCTTCTCTGCATACATGTCTGAGGGCCTGGCTTGTGGCCTCGTTCTCTTCTCTCTGAAAAGCAAGGCGGAATCTGATCAAACGCAGGACAAGGCCAGTTTGCACTGGCTCTGCGGTTCCAGAAATAGGATTTGGTCGTGTAGGCTCCGTGCACGACTCGCCACGCTCAGAGTCGTGTTCCTGGCAGATGTCCGTGGTCACGGCGCCCGGCCGATCCCCCTCCCAGGCGTTTTCTCGTAATGGTGGAAAAGCATGTTCCCATTGTCCCTCCTCGACAGCCACCAAGACGTACTGTCCATGTCACCCACTACTGTTCGGAAAGAAGGTAAATGGATTAATCAACTGCAGGAGTGTTTCCCCTGACGCAGCACTGCTACGTTTTGTAACGAGAGTGAGACACGCGGTCTGAATTGTTCTTAAACATCAGCTTAAAACACAAAAATGTTGAGGCCCGTTCAGTTAAGCAGTGGACACTGCTTCGTAAGGTGATGGCCGTTTAGGGCGCACCGCATGCCAAATAGCAGTAGCGGTTTGTAGGGGTCCACGCAGTGCTTTCCTGGGGGCCGCCGCCTCTCGCCGCGCGGCACCGCGGGGCTGCGCTTGCGCGCAGTGGTCGCGGAAGGCTGAGGCGACCATGGCGTTGATAGCTAATCGCCTCCTTGATTTTCACCTTTTGGCCTAACGTGCCCCTCACACTCGAAAAGTCCAAAACTGAATTCCACATTCCCGCAGCCCCAAACCTAGTCTTTCTGTCTTCTGACACTTCCCTTTCCCAGTTGCTCAGGGCTAAAACTTGGGGGGTCATCCTTGGTTTCTTTCTTTCTCTACTGCTGCCGTTGGCTTTATCTTTTTTAAAAGCATAAAAGCCGATTGTCCCAGGCCTTTACCTACTTCCCAGTCCAATTAACCATCAACTCTCATCTGGATTATTTTGTTTCTCCTCACTGTGGTCTCTGTTTCCGTCTTCGAATACACAAGTCCTTCTTGCAGTTTCTCGACATGGCAGCCAGAGTGATTCTTCCGAAATGTAAGCTGGATCATGATACTCACTCTTATTTGGCACTCTGTAATGGCTTCTCCTGCCCTCCAAGGTAAAGCTCAAAGTCTTTGCTGGAACCTGAGGCCTCAGTGATCTCTCTGCTGCTGCTCCAGTGGCTTCTCTTACCACCGTCCCTTCCTTCACTGTCTGGCTTCATCCGTGTCCCGCATACAACAACCGTGTGCTTCTCTGGGCACCTAGAATGCCCTTCCTGCAGTCGTGCTCATGACTTGCTCTCTCTTCCTTTGGTCTCTCCCCAGAATCAGTCTGTCAGAGAGGCCCCTTTTGACAACCCTAAATAAATAGCCCTCCTCTGGAAACACATCATTTCCTTCCTTCTTACTTTTATTTACTGCTCTTCATGGTGCACATTACTACCCGAGGGACATATCTATTTGATTGGCCAGAACCCCCTTGCGTTCCCGAATATAAGCTTCTTGATGGCAAGCCCTTTTTTGTCAACTCTTTTATTCTTAGCACATAGATCGGTGCATGGCACGCAGTAGACGTGCCCTAAATATTTGTTAAATCACTGAGTGATGCGACGCACAAATCTTACTCTGTATATCAAACTACTCAATGCTGCACCATCTCAGGGAGAGAAATAGCTCTGTGAAATTCCAAAGAACAAGTAGTCCTTTGCACATCTCAGTGGGCACACTTCAGGACGGGGAGAGGCTGCTCTAGGCATAGGAGTCGTGGAAGACTCAGTCCGGAGCATTGGGTAGTGCTCAGGGTAAGATAGAGGCGAACGGAGAGATGGTTCGTTATATGCAAATTCCAGGCAGAGAGTGGGAGGTTATTTGGTCCTGGAGAATAAAAAACTCAGGTTTTGCTATGTGTGTTCTGAAGGCATTTTTAGCAAAGTATTGTTTGAAGCCGTTGGAGTGGATGAACAGCTAAACATGGAAGTGTAGCTGGAAGAAGACAGAGACTGGCCTCAGGAAATGGCTGTGTTGAACGGAGGCGTGAGGGGTGAAGCCATTAAAGCAAACAAAAGAGGAGACCAGCTCTACTGAAAATGACGCAGTCCCAAGGAAGAGAAAATGTTCAAAGAAAAAACCGTTTCAATGATTGAAGTAAAGGCGAGTAGAAGATCTTCCGGAAGGCCTTTGGCTAACAGGTTCCTGGTGGACTTCTGGCGATGTAAGTGATGGACAGGGGAGAGTAAGCCAGACGGAACAGGCTTAAAAGTGAGCATGTGGGAAAGAAGGGTGGCTGGTCCTCGTACTGAGTTTAAGAAGTTAGGCAGGAAAAGGACCGAGACGTCATAGATGCCATCGAGGAGTGGGGCTGCACTTGAGGGGGTCTGCGCTTCCGATAGGCAAGACAGAGCGCCGCACCCCTCACCCTGCGGGGGCCGGGGGGACCAGGCGGCCTCCTCTGAGCCTTCGGCCGCCCTCTCCCATAACCCACCGGGTCTGTCATTTTCCTCTACTTGTGCCCAGGCCTGCGGATGACTCTTTGCCACCACCGTCACTTCGAGTGGCACGTTCCACTTGTAGACATCAGGAGAAACTGTCAGATTGGCTGTCATTGACTTTGTGCTTTTTCTGCCTGGACAGTAACAGTGCACATCCTGTTGTGTCCAGG
Organism: Pteropus vampyrus; assembly: GCF_000151845.1. Taxonomy (NCBI): domain Eukaryota; kingdom Metazoa; phylum Chordata; class Mammalia; order Chiroptera; family Pteropodidae; genus Pteropus; species Pteropus vampyrus. Next base: position 23,684 of record NW_011917828.1, on the reverse strand, counting down.
TTAAAATGTCCCCCTGCACAGCATCAGACTGTAACTTCTCGACACGACCCTGTATTGGGGAAAAAATAAGGCCTGTGAGATACGGAGGAGCATTTATTCCCATGCACCTTTCCGTGGACCGGGAATGAGTAGCAGCAGAGTCGATGAGGCAGGTCAGGAGCTTCTGCTGCGAACACGTGCGCCACGCGGACGCCGCCTCACGCGCCGAGTTACCTTAAGAAAACTGCCTATTGCCAGTCTTGTTAAAATGGATTTTTATTTCTTCTTCACTCCACGCAGTTTATTTTTCAACATTAGTATGTGTAGGAATGTAATAATAATATGGTAAAGCACTGAAGAATTTGGACTAGGGCTGGGGATAGGTAGAAAGGTGGAGAACGGACTAGCAGGAGAGAGGACTGTGGTCGCGTCCCCAGGATTTCTGGGTGAAGATCACTGATCTCCTTTACTCTTGCTTCTCTTTAAATGTGGACGATCTCTGAAGAAAAGCTGAGTAAATTTCTAGTGGAACAGATGACAGATGCCTGTGGAGCCAAGTCACGACTGCTCTCTTGTTCTCAGTTAGAAAACCCTCAAGAGGAGGGGATGGATCATGTCATCTCTATGTTCCTCACACCAGTTAGCACAATGGCAGGCTCTCGTGAGCCGCTCGCTGAATGTTTGCTGATTCCATCGGGTTTCATCACAGTAGGCTGGCTCCCACAGCTCCTTGGGGCCCATCTAGTTCAGCATATCTCAACTTTGGCCCGCATACTAATCACCCAGGAGCCTTGATAAAATGTGGCTGGGATCCTGCGGGTCTGAGGTGAGGCCGGATCCTGCGCCTCACGAGCTCCACGGTGAGGAAGGTGGGCTGCCCAGGCCGGGGCCGCCCGGGGCAGCCGGGCCTGGTGGGACGTGCCTGCTCGGAGCCACGCAGCACTGCAGGGCCGGCGGCCGATCAGAGGTCATCCTCTTGCAGTGTCGAATGTGGCTGAAGATAATTTGAGCATGATGTTTTTTAAAAAAAATTTAAGCAAAATTGATTATGAAGCAGAACTCAAAATTTGATTAAGAAAATATGAAAGAAAAATATAAATGGTAAAAATGTAAGAGACGTAAGAGATTTTTGCAGTTAAGGTCTCCCCGTCTTTATTACTCTCCCACGTGGTCCCCTCTTGGGGACACAGCCAGCAGGTGGCCTCCTCTAGGGGACACATTCAGATGAGATGAGATACTGTTAGGGAACTTTACAGGGGGGCCCTCACTATACACGCCAGGCCTGGTGCACACCCAGCTGTTACCACATTTGCTATTCACGGCCGTCTTCCAAAGCACATTTTACTGTTGTTTCCTTTGGATCTGAGGAAACTGAGGCTTAAAAAAGCTGGGTAGTTTATCCCAGAACACAATCTATCTCACATCAAAGTCCCCGTGTGAGCTATGGTGTTCCAGGGACCTCTGAAGTAGAGAGAGCCAGGCAAGACCCAGACCATCTCACTCTGTCCGGGACTCCATGGAGAAGCCAGCGCAAAGCAGGTTGCTGCATTGGTGGCACTTAGTGTTTCCAAAAAGCGCCTTTGAAAATTATAGAAATGTGCCTTATATAAATCTGGATAGGTTCTAGGCTCATAGAAAGTCAGTACTTTCTCACTAATGTCTGCTTTTCCCGCCAGCAGCCACTAGAGTCAAAGGAAAGAGTATCTGGAATGACCTTTTATAAATCACATACTAGGTGACATTCCTCAATGGCTGTCATTCCTTACACAAATGAAATTTAAAAGAGTAGCACCTACAGTGTATGAAGAACGAATTCTCTGCTTCTGTGTGTTTCCTCTCAGCATCAGACAAAGCTTTCTTAGTATTTTTCCACGCTCGCGATGCTGGTACATCCATGTGGTGATACCAGATGTGCACTGAGCTTATCTGGGACAAGGACAAACCTACCTGCTGCCCTCAGATCTACGGTGAACGAGGGCTTGTGCAGCAGGAGCGTCAGTCCCGGAGCCAGCCAGTTTCTATGCTGCATCACGGCCCTCCGTGCTACAAAAAGAGACTCAATTTTCTCTTTCTTAAACTAGTTGCTGACATTTCCAAAAGTGAGAAACTCTGGATTGTTTCTGTTGAGATTTTGGAGAGGTTTGGGTTTGGATAAAGCAAAGCAGCTTTGAAATTACACGATCTGACATTGGTGAGACTGTTGGTGGATTCCAGGGTAAGCAAACACCTTCGCATTTTGTATTTCTCTTCTTAAGCTGATAACTATTAAAGAAAAATATTCTGAACCACACGATATCATCATTTTACAAATTATTTCTTACCAAAGGCTGAGAATATGTAAAACTTTAACACAGTCTATTAAGCAAGAATTCGCAACAGGAGCTGAAAAGATCATATGGTGGGGCAGCTGAAAACAGGGCTGTCCCTGTGAGGTGCCCACCAAAGGCCTCACCTGCCAGCTCGGCCATGCCCTCTGCGGTCTGGCAGCTGCAGTGAAGCAATGCGTAGCTTTTGTGAGGAAAGGAAGCTCAGGGTCTCTGGATTCACTCTACGTGCAAAGGGCTTGTGTAGTCATCTCAAAATCTCAGTTTGAGATTTGATCGAGAAGGGCAGGGAAGCCAGCCCACAGGAAAATGACTCCTCTAGTGAAGCCTCAAATCCGTCAAATGCAAGCTATGATTCATGCTAAATCTTGCCATATTCTTCCCATGGTTTTTGAAAAACAAATGTTCTCCCTAAGAAGGGTGGCGTGTTCAGTCCGCAGTACACAGTAGGAAGATGGCTTTGGATGCTTCCTTCTTAGGGTAACGGTGGACAGCTGCCCTTCCCTAGCGAACAGGAGGTGAGGAGACAGCCACGTGTCTTACCTTCTGGCCAGTTTTGGGCAAGGCATGTCCCATCGTGCAGTCCACTTTGATAGTTATTATAACACGAAGGCTAACAAGTGGCGACAGACTCTAAGGACACCATCCTCAGAGCCCGTCCTGCAGGTGAATGTGGGCGCATGTTTGCTCATCGTTTACTAGCGTGGCTGCGGTGGGAAAATGGAAAGAACAGGGCTTTAGAAACACGGGCAAGCACCTCCTTCATCACACTCGCTTCAAAACCATGAATCGGTTTGCCACGCCTTTAAAGATGCACATTTCCCAGGAAGCACGTTCTACCACTACGTCAGGCAAAAGTGCTGGCAAACACAGTCCTTCTTCCTGGGCTGGAGCTGAGGCAAAGAGCTTCCAGCTTCATGAGGTGCCTGGTTTTCTGTCCTCACTCATCACCAATGTTGTAATCATTTCAGTGTCAATTTTAATCATAGATTAAATTCTTGGAGATCAGCTTTTTCTTAGTATGAATTTTATAGTCTTAGCCACTAATATCAGATGTGAAAGGCGTAGGGTAGGCAACCACGAGCGACAGGTTCAACGATGCAGACAGGCTGAGAGCACGCGCCATGTGCCGAGTGGAGCGGGCTCCCATCACCTGGAGCAGAAGAGCAGGGCGTCCCCCCGCCCCCCCAGAACACTCGTCTGAATTTAACTGCAGACACAGCCCTAGACACAGCAGCCATTCAACAACTGGCCAGACTTGCCACCAAACCAACTCGCCTTCAGCTACGGTGATCAGAGAACTTACAGCCTCCCGGAGCATGAGGCCTCGTGGTCGTGGGAGAGAGGCAGCTTCCCCCTCTTAGGGGACGTTCTTCTCTCCTCAGTGATGACAGTTTTATGAGTTTACTGAGGAAATCCATGGAAGGTGCTTTTAGAAAACCAACTATCTTTCCAGATATTTCCAAGGGTGGTAGCACAGGAAAGAGGAACCATATTATGAAGTAGAAACTGAGTAACACTCAAAAGTGAAAAATGGGGTGTTCTGCCATGAGTGCAAATTGACTTTTTCTCCCTTGATTCATCTCGCTACATTCTCACCTGGCACCCACGGCGTTTCTCCGTTCGTACTGGACCACGTCGCGGAAGTCGCTCTTGCTGCGGTAAAGTCCTGCGCACCCGCTCTTGGGCGTTCTCTGCTGGGAAGTGCTCGCTGGGTGGCCTCTGGGCTGCGCGGTCCCCGGAGCGTAGATGGAGCTCCCAGCCACCCCTTTGCACCGCCGCAAGTCTTCATCTGGATCAGAATCGCCTTTTCTTATTGAGTGAGTTTGTTCTGTAGCCGGGTTTCTAAGGGACACAAGGTGGTGGTGACCCTGAACCCCACAGCATCTTTTCTGCACAGTCATATGGTCCACAGGGCATATGCAAGTTTGTCCCCAAAATCTATGACTCAGCTTGAGCTACATGCAGTCCCATCATCCTAATTGGGGCTGAGGAGGCAGCAGAGGAAAGAGCTATTATTTTTCAAAATCTTCTCCTACCTTTCACGTCGATCTTTTTCTCTCTGTTCGCCTTGTGCTCATGTAGTTCCCTTGATTTCTCTTTGCCTGGCTGTGACTTCTGCAAACTCTTTTCTTCTCTCTAAAATGTTATCTTTCCTCATGTCCTTCTATTAATATTTCTGCCATTTAATCTCTTCATTTTCCCCAAAGATCATTAACTTGCTTCTGCCCTCTGTTCCCCACTACACTGAGACCAGCCTCTGCTTACGTCCTTACCACTTACATTATTTCCCTTCTGGACCTAAAATAAACCATAACGGTGAAAGTGATGATTATTGTGTGTTGAAGCTGCTGTGTTTCAGGACACATCGGGCTACACATTTCACATTCGGCATCTCATTTAGTCCCTGCAAGTGAGAGGATGGTATCATGTCCTTTTAATTGATCAGATTTGATGAGGCCCATGCAATAATTAGCCGACAGAGCTGCTGGTCCAGTTTATATGACTGCTGATGCGCAAAAAGGACACGGCTCGCTTGTCCTATGAGCTATAACTCATAGGCCTCAGGTGAAGCTTGACGAATATTTACATTGTTTGTCTCTGGCCATTCACTGACCCATATCCATTGATGTAGATAAACTCTTTTTACAACAAACCTATCAGTAATTATGTATTGACTATCTTGAGAAGCTCATAAATATGACAAACTGGCTTCTCTACGTTTTCAAAGCCTCTGCTCCAGCTGAGCTCCCCAGAAATCTGGGGCCATGATGAGAGGTGACATGAGAAGTCAGGGCTTTAAAGTGGTAAGGCAAGGGACAGCCTCATCTCGGACCTCCTCACCTCTCCCCATGAACCTGGGGCATAGTCTTCCCTGCTGTGGAGAAAACTCCAAATATCTTTTTAAACTATAAAGTTGGTTTACCTAAGTATAAAAATTTACAGTGTTAGTTTTCAATCAAAACATACAGCGCGCATGTGTAGTTCAAAATCATATCACCTCGGCACACAGCGTGGAGTGGGTACCTTCCTATTACCACACAGCGGAATGCCGAATCCATCATGAAACCATTCAATCGGTAAAAAACAATAAGATGGGAACGAGGGAAGAGGCAGGTTTACATCAGTGGAAAGTGCACCTGGGTGTGAGCCTGGCTCTCCCTTCCGCCACCTCATACACGTTTTCATCTCTTAGCTACGTTTTTTTGAATAATGGGAATACTAGTGCCATATATCCCATTATATTATTATAAGAACTAAATGCACTTGGGTACTTTAAAATGCTTCATGAAGATAAAACGCTCTCCAAGGAAGGTTATAATTGGCATCATTTTTTATCGTTATTATCTGAGGTGACTTCAGAGCACTTGATTTTCCTTATTGGTTAAGCCTAAAAAGGTTTGCTTTCACTCTGTTTCTTTCTAGCATCTTAATAATTGGTATTTCAGTACCACATTTTTTAAAAAAAGGACCTCTCTCAAGCGCCATTGTATATTTTGGAAACTTTTGATTCCCTAGGCTCTTGGGGAGCCCAGCCAGCAGACATCTTTGGCACAGCTCCACATAAAGCCCCTACCTGCTCCCATCTGCTGATCCCTGAGAGAGGTTCTGAGATGTGATGAACCCTCAGTGCCGGTCTCCAATTTAGGGCCAGGTTTGCCTAGCACCGAGCAAACATCTAATGAACAAGGTACTGAAAATCTCAGAATGTCTGTTCCTCCAGTGCCCTGACTGCTTACTTAAAATTGCTTTGGCCTCATTCACTTCAAAACCACATGTGCACAGGTGATAAGCAGGAGCCTGCAATGTGGAATGGAGTTACACACAGCTCACACATCTGTGGACATCCAAGGGTTCTAACTGTTAAGTCCATTGGGAGCACATGGGCATGCTTAGCCAGCGAACAGGACTGACTGCAGGAATTAAGCTGAGAGCAGTAAGTGAATTACAGACCAGGTGCATTAGGCCTGCGGAGCAATGGCGTGCAGTGTGGTAGGTCAGGTGGCCCGGAGAGAGTAGACCGGCCATGTGGCAGGACTTCCCTGGGAAACAGACCATCACTGTGTTTGCCTTTAGTGTCTTCACATTTGCTGTAGAAAATAAGTGCATACATACCTACATGCCATTCCCCCTTCTAGAAGGGAGATAAACTTTAAGTTTCTTTTCCTTCCATTGTATAGAATAGGAAGTTTGGGTAAGGAAAGAAAAGCATGAAAAAAGAATGAGAAATACAAGGTGTCTAACAAATTAGATGCATTTTCATTATTTTTCAAGACATAAAGATTATAAATAGTCCAGAGAAGAACCGAAAAGAAGCTTGTGTTCTGTTTGGAGGGTGCACCCGCCATCACTCCACAGGCTGTTCCCAGCTCGGAGACTATCCCAGTGGCTGTAGCTCCACAGGGGTCTCATGGTGGTGACAATGAAAATCCCCATTAATGCGGTTTCTTTATTTGAGCTTCGTATTAGATGATTGTGTCTAGGAAAGTATGACGATCTGACAGACACAATTTTTTTGCAGCTTTTAGTCGTTAACACAATGAAAACATAAGAAAAGAAATTGTTTTATTTAGAAGATCATGTGACTTTTATCTTTAAAACTTCAGTTCCTTTTTATTCCTTTAGAGAAAGAAAAGTGGCTCAAACTCCTTAATACGTCATTGTAAATAATTCTTCTGGCCTTTTATTAGTGAGTTTTAGTTTATAGTTTTGTCGCAAGAATAATGTTTATAGGTTGGTACAACCTAGAAGAATCACCTTGTTTAAAATTGACCTGCCATTTAGACATCATTTTGGCAATGGTGACCTGCTAAACATATCCTTCTCGATTGTGGGCATCAAGCCATAAATAGGAATGCGAGAGAAGAAAGGAGGGTACCTTCCAGGAGAGAAGCAGCTTTGGAAAAGTGAATGGAAAATGTTGCCTCTGTTTAGCATGAATGGACCTGGGGTTTAAATAACATTCTTCGGGCCAGATAAATAGTTTTTCTTTGGTTTAATAATCATGTGCTGCTTTTAGATATTTAAGTGAAGCGTTTTCCGGCTCTCCTCAGTTGTCTTTGATCTCCACAGGATCTGTTGGTTTTAACTTATCAGTTTCACCAAATGAAAAATCTAATTTATATCTTTCGGAACATGTAAGAGGCAAATTTGCTGTAAGGCGTTGGAAATATGTATAACCGAGTTTGTTTATGTATTTATTTGGCTGACAAACACACATCCCCGAATGCTGAAATACACCTAAACAACGAAAGTAGTTGTGGCTTGCTGGCTGCATTACGAGTGATTATGGTGATGTAATTTACTCTTTTGTCTGTTTTCAAGCCATTCCACAATGACTATGTATTATATTTATAAAAAATGAAGATATTTTTGAAGAAACCTATTCCAAACTTCATTTGAGTTGTTTGTCATTGATCATTCAGCTTTTGCCATTTGAAGTACTGGGTGCTCTGGTCCGAATGGCAACAGCCCCAAAGTTCAGTTGCAACCGGGCAGCCCTGAAGTGCCTGCTCCGTGGGGGTTCCATAAACAACCTTAGCGACACATCCACGAATCACACTGAAGTCAGGTGAGCAGAAAGAAAGGGCAGTTCTCTTTTGTCTCCCCTATGTGACCTTTAGGCCAGGTGAATCAGTACCGGCCCGATGTCACTCAGTGAAAAGCCACTGATTGTCCTCCTAACTTTTAACTTTCTATGGACTCTGGATAAGCCGCCAGACAATTGCCTGAAGGATTTGCATTTCCTAGAAATACACTGATTGTAAAAAGAATTAATCGCATCTTCTATAAAACCCATCATAGATGACTGCTTGTGTCGATGCGGAGATAAGCCATTACTGAAAAGGTTTACGTATAATTCTGTCTTTTCTTAGTATAACATCTCAACAAGTTCCACATTAAGCATTGCATGTTGATCTTTACAAAATGGGAGGAAAATGAAGTTCTTGAGTCGATGCTTCCCTCCCCCTGTCAGCCCTGTACCGGGGGTCTGTGTTTCTAACGTCCAATTTTTTTCTCCAAATCTCTTGGAAAGATCAGCTGTTCAACCCATAGGATTTCAGCTTGGGACCCTGCGTCCTCCCTGCTCCCTCTCTCTCCTTTGTCTCCTGCCGACTCCCAGCGCTTCCCAGAAGCGAATCTTCCGCCCATCTGCTGTTGGTGGAGCTCTGTTTCCTTTTGGCTTCACCGAAGGCTCCTTTTGTCCTTTTAGCCTGAGAGGATAGGGCGGCCATACACTTCTCCACCTGGGTTCCAGAAAGATGACGGCAGCTTCTGCTCTTCTAAGGAGGGGCAGGTGTTCGTGGCCATCGCAGGTTTCGATCTTGAGACTAGCAAGTGTTCCTCTGCCTTGAGGTTCAGCATGCTCACAGGAGCCCCACTGTTGTTTAATAGCCACAGGCCTGGGGGACCTAGGCTGATCTGTGCTCCGCAGCTGCCAGAATGTAATGACTATTCTTCCCCGTGTCCTTTCGGAATCCCTGGGGCTGTGTGCAGTGCTGGCTGTGGAGTGATCTTCACCCAAAGGACGTCTGCTTCTTGGAATTCCCGGGCTGCAGAAGGGGTGCAGGAGCTCTGCTGTCCCGCCGGGGAGTCATGGGGGAGCCAAAGGAGAGCTGGCCTTCGCCTCAGCCCTCGAAGGAGAGCAAGGCTGGCGGGTACGTGGACTCCTGCACGAGGCCAGAGCAAAGGCTCTGCTGGGGCACACATCCTGTGATCTCCAAGGGGAGCAAACATGGAGGGCTGAGAAGGGGAAGTGTTTCCAAATCCTGTGCTTAGGGTCCCAGACTTCAAACCATCGCCACTTACTTCAAAAGGCAATTCTCTGGAATTTACTGAAAGTTTCATTTTCCAATAAGTTTCATCAAGGGTCCGATGACAAATATTAAATTTCAGAGTAATTGTAATTCTCATTAATGTGACCTTGGCAAAGGCACCTTGATCATTTGTCATTGAGAGCTGACAAATGGCGCTGGACTGCGGAGTTGCGATTCAACACTGGCACCTGCTTATACCAATGCTTTGAGGCGAAGGAAAGTAGTCGGCCTCTTGTGACCATTCACACCTTATGATATGCCCCATAGCACTTGTGAAAACGGCTGTCTGTAAGTGTAAAGTCTACTGCTACGTACCTGTACCTGTGTGTTGTTCTGAGCCATGGTTTCCAATGAAATCTGTAGATCGCTGTATATTTTGCTTCTTAGAGCATAGAGCAATCTTGGCATCTTTCATATTTGGGCTTAAGTGTCCTCAAGTGTGTGAGTTAAAAGTCTTCTTTCTCTTAAAGCGAGACACGTTTATGAACTCGCACTCACTCATGATTTTCCTTTGTTGGCGAAAGCCATCCTGATTCAAAGCCTGGGTACCACTTCAGGATATCATGAGAACGCTGTCTGTGGACAGTGAGCAGGTCGACATCACAATGAGGATGTGCCTATTGTGTTTCCTAGGTAGTCTGGGATTAGATTTAGCCCTTCTAATATGGCAGCTCGGTTGGCACCAGATAGCGTGCTGACCACAAGACCTGTGGTCGCCCATTAAGGCTGCCCAAGACTGCTGTGCAGATGATCCTCCTTGCCAGCGACTTTGGTTTCCTCAGTCCGGCACTGAAAGCTGCCCGCTGTTTCCCGAAGCCCGTCACGTTCGCCTCAGCCTCCTTACTCTGGCTGCTGCCGCCTGGCTCCTTACCTAACAGCAGATTCCCTCCTGCCTCCCTCTGACCCCCTGTCACCTCCTTTGTTCCATCCAAACAAAGCCATTCTCAGACTCTTTTAACACAGTCTGACATTTTCGAGGCCTTGCTTTCACTAGTACAGTGTATAAAACAGAATGAGGACACATAAACCAAAGTCCCTGTCTGGCACGTGCTTGTTCCATTGGCTTTCCAACCTTTAGGAGCTGAGGAAGGATACGCCTTGGTGAAACATGCATGTTGACTCATATTTTGCACATTTTATATGGCTATCAGGCTACTTACTGTCAAAGTCCCTCCAGGGGGACTTTGTAGAAGGAGAAGGAAGTATTCCATATTATTTTAAGCATATATTAAGGATGTTTTAAAATTATTTAAAGACAAGATAAAGGAAGCAATTTTTAGCAGCAAAAGTGTCACAGATGAGGAGGTAACCAAAATAAAGAGAAGGAAAAGCTATTTAGTGACCAACGAATAATAGATTTTGCAGATAAGTGACATGGAACAACGTGAAGGGCACAGATAAGTTTTTAATCCATGTCCATTTATGCATTCGTTCATCTATTTGACAAAAATATCAAGAGCCTGATATGCTCAGGTGGAAATCAAAAAACAGAAAGGCCTGGTCTCCACCTTCCAAGACCAACAGAGTAAGTGACTGCTTCCAGGAAGGAAGGACACACAATGCAGCGTGGAGAGACACCACGACGGTGTCTCTGCATCAGAGTCTGCGTCTTCTAAATACTAGTTAAGATTCATAATTTATACTAAGAAGACTTTTGGACAAGTTTTATAATAAAAGTGATTTCTTGCAGCTGTATCTGGGCACTAATCTTCAGCCTGTCGCTCAGGGCTCCACATGTCTACTATGGTTTAGTGTTAGAGCCTGAACCGTGGCTACCAACCCAGCAGCACAGGTCTTGGGCTTATCACCAGGGGTGAAGCTCAGTTTCATCTCAGTCATGCATGAACTGGCTGTTTGCCACCATCCTGGGGAGGATTCTGTCCCCTGGAGTCTGGCTGTCTAGTAACTAGTATCTAGTACCTAGTATCTAGTATCGAGTATCGAGTATTTAGTATCTAGTATCCAGTGGAAACCATTGCTTCTCACAGAGGAGAGATTTTCCAGTCCTGCTGTAGAAACGAGCCTCCAGCAGTGTGATGCGCTGTCCTGTGTGAGGGTGACGGCAGGGCTCACTGGGGTACCGCACACAATGCAGCGTGGATAGACACCACGATGGTATCTCCACGGCAGCCTCTCTGCATCAGAGTCTGCGTCTCCCAAATACTATTTAAGATTCATAATTTATACTAAGAAGACTTTTGGACAAGTTTTATAATAAAACTGATTTCTTGGGGGGATTCCCTTAATCACTTTTTTGGTTTGTATCTCCCCCACCAAATCAGGACTATTCTGGCAAGTGTGTGTGTGTGTTTACTTATAATGTACGTGTTAGGGCTTCCCACAAACTGTAGAGTATATTGTGAAACATTTTACAGTGAGAACAATGGATTTGTTCGATAATTTTTACAGAAGATTCTGCATACCGGAGTGATGTACTCAACGCCACTGGATGGATGGCGGCATTAGGTGACGATAAGAAGGACACGCCTACCTGCCACGTAGGGTGACTCAGAGGGCTCCCTACAGTGGGAGACGAGCACAGGGAGACGCCAGGGTTGCTGCATAGTCAAGGACGAAGTAGGAGTGCTCTCTACAGTGGCTTAATTTCAAAGACTCCACTTAACAGGAATTTCTATAGATATTTATGAATGGCTGACTTAGCTGGCAACAAATCACATTTGTCACAATTTCAAATAATGTCTGTGTTTAACCAATGTGATCATGACGAGCAAACCATAACCCCTTATGTATATGAAGACGCTGGCTGAGGCTGCCTGCCCTGGCCCTGTACCAAGCATACCGCACCATCTCCAGTTTGACAGCCTGGGCCACATGGAGTTTTATTTTACAGAGGAGACAGAGGTCACAGGAGTTAAGTGCCCGCAGTCACACAGGAGGAAGTGGCGGAGTCAGGGGCTGCCGGCTAGTGTACCCCCTTCTCTAACTGGCTCTCTTTTCATTACTGCACCAATTCCTAAAGAATCTTCTGCAGAAAGCTAGTCCCATGAAATTTCCTTTAAGAAAATAGATTTAGTAAAGGATGCCCACTATATTCTCCTGTTCAGAGATTCAGAATACATATCAGTATATTAATGGTTCTAAAGTAAAACCTACTCTTGAAAAGGAAGGAAAAAAATTAATTTGGACTAACCAGCATTTCAAACACTTGTTTGACAAAACAAAACAAAACAAAACAAAGCATTTTTCCATGAATTAACTCTGGTAAATATTTATCTTTCTAAGCTGCTTCAGCAAATGCCTTATCTCCTACTGCCCAGTCCTGTCCTAAATGGAGGGGAAGGGATCAGGCCACGCAACTGGATGAAGCGCACAGCGTCAGCCGGCCTTCCCGCGGGCAAAACCCACTCTTCATTCACACTCAATTCCACAATGATCCTGGAAAAGCTATTAATTTGCTTAAAAAAGAAAAAAAACTATGAAACAATCTCCAAAGGCCAATTTGGATTTTTTTTGAGGGTGGGACTATTTAAGCCCAAATGTAAATGAAGAATTGTAATCATTTTAGGTCTCCTTGGACTAGAAGTCAAATGATTAATTTCAAAGTGAGAATCCTCCTCCTCCTCTCTGTCTCTCTGTGTCTTTCTCTGCCTGTCTCTCAATATCGTAAAATTCATATGCGTTATTTAGGTCTTGCTCATGGGAGGCAAACTTCAGTTTTTCAGAAGAGTTCTGTAGGATGTGCTTCATATATTTCTCAGCAAATCCAGCCTCCTCTGCTTTACAGTTTTGGCTGCTTTTCCTCTTAGTCACACACCAGAAAATTAGTCCTGAGTCACATTGAACTGCCTGGGCCTGGAGATGCATATCGTTTCAGAGGCACCCAGTTTCCCTTCCCTCTCTCGCCCCTCCCCCCAGAAGGGATGCACATGTTTTCCTTTTATTTGTGGTAACTGCCATGTGTGCCTGCTGGCACCTTCAGCATTATGGATGCCAACAAAATTGCCTTTAACACTGATTCAGTCATCCCAGGAATGAGGCACATTGATTAGTGACTGAGCTAGTGAGAAGGTTGGTCCACAGAAGGCACCACAATGAAGTCCTATAAATAATACATTGGGTTTCAGCCCAGCAAGTGGCTTCTGAGGGTGACTCACATCAGCCTCTGAGATGGAACAGGATTTCAGCTCCTCCTGAGTTTCAAATGACTGTGCCATTTGCTTTTCTTTCTCTTTCCTCTGGCAAACTATTCATTCATCCCTTTTATGTTTTAGCGCTTTATCATGTTATCAGAAGGTAGAAATAAATTTTGCCAAATCGAAGACAGTTGAAAGAGATTGATGAATAAAATTTAAAGTAGCTGTGCTGATTCATCTGCACCTTCCTCTCCCCTGTCCTGGCTAATAGGAGCATGCCCATTCTCATGACTCACACCCTAACGGGAACATGTGACTTTGAACTAGGCATTTAAACTTTCATCACTTTGTTTCGTAGGGTTCTTTTTTTTGTTGTTCCAATTTTAATCAAGTTTCTTTATCTGCAAAAGGAATAGGTTTGTCTAAAATGTTCTAGTAGCCCTCTGTCTTCTTCTCTTGTTTTATTAACTATGCATCAATCTATATTTTCATGTGAATAGTAATTATTTTGGAAGTTGTAGTAATTAAAAGCAAGAATATAGTACAATCCTGAAAGCTTGCAAAAAAACAAATCAGAAAAGTGGAAGGAGGTAAGCTCATAGACCCGAGCACAAAGAATATGCAGAACGCTGACACAGGGCAGGTCTGCCTCGACCTCCGGGCAGTCAAATCAGATGTAAAACAAAATAATTTTATTTGAACAATCAAGAGTGGTAAATTGACCTCTGGGTCTGTATTTGAACTTGGGGCACATGTTGTCTACGTCTAAGGCTGCACCTTCAGCCTGGGCTTTATGTGGCTTTAAATCGGGCTCTGATTTGACTCTCCTCCAAATGAGTGATGCATGGAGACAAGGCTTCAGCAAAATCAATATGGCACTTTTATCTCAGTGATGAATGGGACAGCAGGTCATTATAATTCATCAGACATCATTGCATGGCATTCTGGTGGGCCTTTTTTCCCCTTTTTTGTCTGAGACTTTGCCATTAAGAAAAACAAAACAAAACTGAGCTTCTGTGTCAGCATACTACCCTCGGGCTCCCTTCCGGTGCCAGGTATTCGAGGAGTCCCACCATGCAGATGCTCCATCTCTGGCTGGGCTGCAGGGCTGCAGAGAAGCATGAAAACGCAGAGGTGGAGACTCGGTTTGATTGGTGTCTGTGGCTGCCCATTCCTGCAAGCTGATTCAGGCCAAGAAAATGTGTTTGTCTTGCTTCGGAGAGATGCTCTTCCTAATACAGTCGTGCGGTACAGCCAGCTGCGGTGCTCTGTTTTTTGTTTTTTTTTTTTTTTAATCCACATAATCCTGTTTTCCTGAAGGGTTTTATTAATTACTTCTAAGCATTCCCTCACTAATCCCCACCAAGATCTATACTGAATGACGGTGTTTAAAGCAAGATGGAGTAAGAGAGGACTCAGCCTCAGCCCTTCTCACAGCAAGCTCAGCACTGGCTCGTCATGCCTGCCACCTTCTCCTGGTCCAGAAGTACGGAGCAGAGTGCGTTTCTCCAGGGAGTCGGGGGCAGTGCAACCTAATGGTCAAGAGCAGGGACATGAGACTGCTGGGGCTCAAAGCCTGGCCTCCTTACTGGATGTGTGACCTGAGGAGCTACACCCAGCCTCTTTGTGCTTCAGTTTCTTTATCTATAAACTAGGTGTGTTTACAGGGTGCCTCACAAAACACACTGAGCAGAGGCAAACAGAAATATGACAAAAGCTTTATACAATACCTGGACAAAGATGGTTCCACCTAGGGTTTGCTGTGCCTGTCATCCTCCCTGCAAGACAGGAGTGCGCGTCACTGGCTTTCACCGCCCTGTGGGGCTGGTGGGGCCACGCTCTGCAGGTGCCGAGCTGTCCTGGGCAGGGTCAGCCGCACGGGAGTTATGGCGTCTCTATCTGACCCTGAAGATGTACTTCCAGCAAGGTCTCTTTCTCTGAGTTGTTTCCGGAACGATCATTTGCTCTTGCTGTTTCCTTCCTAACGAGATTTTCCCGTAGGCTCGATGTGAGTCAAACCCCCTAGTTGCCCAACCCTGCGGAACTGGCCAGATCTTCAAGATGGAACACAGCTCTCTGAGACGGCCACGGGCCCAGCTCCCCCGGAGTCTCACAGGCACACGGGCGCCTGGGGGCCCTGCCTTCGGGCTTCTTGGACCCCATGTTTCCCTGGCTTTTCTCAGCTCGTGCTTCCCTTCGACACAAAAGTGCCCGCCTGCAAACCCCCATCGTGTCCCCAACAGACCAGCTCCCCCACCGACCTGCCCCCCGCGCTAGCACAGATCTCTCGCCTCAGATCTTTAAATCTTAATGAAATTCTCCTCTCCAGTCTCAGAGAACTGTGATTCAGTCAAAACATGAGCTCCTGTATCCTGTACCCCCTTTCCTGTTCAGATGTCAACAGACACTTGCTGGCCCTGCAGCCTCAGAGAAATTGCTTTCTTTTTCGGAGCCTGTTGCTACATGTATGAAATGGAGATGATAAAGCTCGCCTCACATGGAGATTTGAGAATTAAATGAGCTAATAGTCAGCACCGTGTCCAACACCGTCTCAGTCTCAACAAAGAAGCACAGACTGGGCATCTTAGACCAAGGACTTTTTTTCTCCTCACAGTTCTGGAGGACAAGTTCAAGATCAATGGGCCAGCAGAGTTGGCACATCTTTCTGCGTCCTCATCTGGTCTTTCCTCTGAGCGTGTGTGGAGAGATCTCTGGTATTTCTCTTCCTCGTCTTATGAGGGTACCAGTCCTACCAGATTAGGACCCTGCCGCTAGAACCTCATTTAACCTTAATTACCTCTTCAGAGTGCCCATCTCCAAACAGCCGTGTCGGGGGTGAGGGTTCCACATAAGAATTTTGCTGGGGCACAGGTCAGCCCGCAGCAGCAGCACAGGTGCACAGTACACACGCTGCTCGCCCTTCCTGTGATCCTACCAGCCCTGGCAGCACCTCAGCTTCTGGTCTTTAAGTCAAATGCACGTGTCCCTCATCCTTCGGCCCGGCCTCAAATGCAGTACCCTGACTGAGCGCCACAGCCCTGCCTCCCTACTGCCGGCGTCCTTGGTGCTCCTACAAGTATCCGCCCGCAGCAGTCCCCCTCAGCTCCCTGCCACTTGGCGAGCTTGCCTGACTAGGGTCTGTGGCCGGGCTGAGCAGGTACGTTCTGCGGGAGCTCTGCCTCAATCTCCTCGTGCCCCAGCCCTGCCCTCCCTCCAACCAGCGTCACCCCAAATAAAAGAGGCCGATGAGCACAGGCCCCACAGTTGCAGGTGGGTTTTGTGGTCCCTTTGAAGCAGTCCCCAGGTCATCACATGCAGAGGAAGGGGGTGGCTCAACCCTTCCCATAGTTTGAAGAGTCTAACATTTCTAGGGATCGGGATCTCATCTTGGGACTTGTCACCACTTTGGAGGGAGAAGAGTAGCAGATATGTGAGTCCATAGTCCTCTCCTAGCTCAGCCTGCATTTCACCCCAAGTTCCTATTACTTCCTGGCAGTGTTAAGAAAAATAGTTAGAGCCGTTGAGCTGTCCACACATCTAAACAATTAGGGAAAATCGATTGAAAAATTAAATAAATATATAAAAGCCCGTAGGAAAGATGGATGTAAAGATCAAATAATGACATAAGATGGTTGTGGGAAGTATTTGCTGTGTTGAAATGTTAGTTAAAGAAACTAACTTGGTAAAAATCTCAGGGAAGTGCTGTTACCATGTGCTCTACACATGCAGGCCCGCTAAATCAAAATGTCAGCGCTGTGTGAATGTGTTGTTTACAGCGAGGCGCTGAAGAGATTTCTTCCCTGCCAGTCATCTTCCAGGTCTCACAAGAGAGGCCATGTGACTGACCCGGGATCTGGGATCCCTGCTATCGCTCACCCTGGTCGCCCCCTGCTCACAGGTCATTCACTGACTTTGCTTTCTAGGCAGAGCCTTGCAGGTGGCTCCAGAGCTGAGGTCTGGCCCCATACCCGCTTGGCAGCGAGAACGTAGGTGAGGCCGCAGCCTGGGTAAGACCCCCAGGGTATTCAGAAAAAGCGTTCAAATCCCCGTGCCCTAAATTAAAGCGCAGTGAAAGGGAAGATGCCACATTGGTCTTCAAGACAGACAGTGAATCAAGTGGTCAAAAAGTATGACCTTGCTGTTCTCCATTCAGAAGAAATGATGTGTATCTTTAAACAATTTTATTACTACTACTCAGAAAATAGTCATTTAGAAATAATCATATCTGAACTTCTGTGTTGTTCATTAGGCAGTTACACAATGAGGCAACGGAGACTTCTTTTCTCACCTTATTTATATTCTCTTATATTGTCAGAGGGCGAAGTAGAAAACTCATAGCCTGTTGTGATTTGTGCGACTTGTTACCATCTTACGATGTGCCACCAGACCACCCACGGAGGGTAGCGGGAAGAGCTGTATGTTCTCACCTAATGGGTTAAGTGGTCTTCCCAAATCTAGAATAAAACATCTCCGATATTGTTGTTTTTAAAATTCGAGGTGTCTCACTTACTGTGTGATGTTTTCATCATGCAGAATAAAGCCAGCTGACACCTTCAGTGACACTGTGATTAGGTCTGTGGTCAGCGGCATGGCATTGGTCTCCTCTGGGTCTAAAGAAACACTGGCACTTGGGATGCTCTGCCCCCATCATCTTGCATTAGTGTGAGGAGCAGATCCGAGTTGCCTCCTTGAAAACAGGACAAATGGGGCCCCCTCTTCTTCCTTTACTTTGATGTCATTGTTGGTCTTTAAGTGACTCTGCAGTCATATCAGTCATCAGGATATTTTTAGAAATTCTCCGGTATATGTTCTGATTACACCCACTTTCCAGCCTTACCGGGAGGCATGCAGCACCCAGTATTGGGTGAGAAACAGGAATCAAGTGATAGGTGCCATGGGAGTGTCAGTGATAAAAGGACAGAGGGCTGGGGGTGGGGACACAGGTCTGATCTGCACCAGTCCCCAGACACTGAATAGAGAAATTACCCCTCAGCATGCACACAACATGGAATACGGAGAGTCAGATCTGAAAGTACTTCATCGAAGGTTAAATTTAGCGGAAACAGAATTTTAAATTCCGGAATCAGAATATAGTTTTCTAAAACTGCACTCTGAACATTTGGAAGATAATAGGTATAGGAAGAGCATTAATGGAAGTATTTCTGAATGGAAATCTAATCCACTAAATTATAATATTCAAAAACTGTGGCGCCGCAGCCAACACATAGCAATTGCTCTTTTATAGGCACCAAATGATGGGCGTGCCTGAGTTCTGAGGCTGGGATTCCCGAAGAGTGTCTTATAACTTGTATTCGTGTTTCTAAAACCCGGAGAAAGAACTAAGTTGAGCACAACCGGCTGAGGAGGAAAGCTTTTCTGCTTTCTAGGGACAGTGCGTCTGTTCCACCAGAGTCCACTCTGGCACCTCTAGAGGTGGCCACGCAACGGTGACGGCAGCTTGCCCAACACGCACCGTGAGCATGTGGGAGAGCTGCTGTTCTGCAGAAACTCAGTCCGTGCTGCTTCAAATAACTTTTGCAACTAGAAAAATTATTCATAAAAGATTTAGAGTGAGACCCAGATCCTGCTTTTCAATATCAATCCAGGAAAGTAATTTTATGCTTGTATTTAAATAAGTTATCATGACCCAAGTAAGCAGAGATTCCCATTATTTATTCCTATGTTCGTCCTAACATATGCGTCAGAAAAACAGAAGCGATCAGAAGGCGTCGCAGTGTGTCATGGACAGTAATGTCACTGCTGCCAGCTGAGCCTTGGCAGAGGGTTTTTCATTAAGTCGTGCCTTGGAGGAGCTGGGAAATATGAACTGTTTCATCATTACCTAAGTAATGTAGGTACTCAGAGTAGTAGCGAAGCTGAAAAAAAATTTAAGAAAAAAAATCAAAAAGGATATGCATGGAGAACCTGACCCAACAGATGGAGTTTCCCCACAGTTATAAAGTGGCAAAGAAATAGGACGGCATCCAATGCGCCAGGAAAGCTGACGAGAGAGAGGACGAGGATGAGTTCCCCCCGGGAGGACCAGCTCCGTGCTGCTGGGGCCGACGCCTCTGCGCGCCTCCCCTGCCCTGTGCGCTGTGTGTCCAGCACGTGGGCCGTGGCGCCCCTGTCCCGCCCCTCCCCTCTCAGCCTCAAGTCAGGACTGTCAAAGCAATATGCTATCATTTGTGATTCAGTATGTTCTCCATTAAATAACTTACTAATTTGTTGGAATCCTCTTAAAAAACAAGTCAGAATACAGTTACAAATTTATGATACTGATTAAAATATTTTCCGCATAAATAAATGGTTTATGTTTCAAAGAGTAAAGGCAGAGAAAGTGGACCACACAAGAACACTGAAGACCCTTTGATGATTTTTTTAAAAGTAAAATGACGAATTCGGGGAAAAAAGAAACAGTTTTCCAAAAGAAATCGAAGAGAAAACGGGCAAGCGGATGGAACGTCAGCTGATGAAAAGAGCGGCGGGCGCGGCGCAGGGAACCGGAAGCGGAAGCGGAACCGGAACCGGAACCGCGCAGCCATGAGTGGGATTAGACCGGACACGGACCTTCCAGACTCCCGAACAGAACAGCCCCCGAGTGGCCCGGGAGGCACTGGGCCTCCCCAGGCGCGCATCCCAGCCGGCTGCTGCCCGGACACAGCCCATGCCAGCCAGGCCTCGCTTCAGTGTCTCACGGCGTATTTATTGAATATTTTTGTTCTCTACGCCAAAACACATCCATTCGTTTTATCTCTTGAGTCTAGGATCGAAAACCTTTTTATCACCAAAGACATCGTGTTGGAGATGAGACACTACAGAGAATGCCGGTCAGCAAATATATTTATCATCTCCCACGTAGGACCCACAAGTACACAAGGTGGAGCCAGTGCCTTCGGCTGAGTCACTTCCAGCAAGAAAGTGGACACGAAACTCCCCGTCCTGGCTTGCGGCAGAAAACCTTCGAATTCCAAGTCAGCATATATTCGCGAAGTTAGCTGAAAAAATAAAAACCTCTGTTGTTCGTGACTAAACAGAAGGTAATTGATGAATGTATTGTTTATATTTTCCCCGGAGGAGATAATGATAGACTAGTCTACGAAAACAAAGTGAGCATATCATTAATTAGGGCCATGTTTGTGTTTCTGAATCTTTCAGGATTACGAATATCTTACATGAAAATATTGACTACAAGTGAGTTGTACAAGAAAATCAGTGACGAAGAACACTTGTGGGGCAGAGAGGAGGAATGGCGGTTATCGGGCCAGGCGAGGAGCGGGCGGGGCATTGTTTTTTAATGGGAACAGAGTTTAATTTTGCAAGATGGAAAGAGGCCTGGAGACGGATGGTGGTGATGGCTGCACCGCAGTGTGAGCACGCTTAACGCCACCCCACTGCATACAAGGAGGACGAGGTGTTAAATTTTATATTATGTGTATTTTTACCACAGTTAAAAATATGTTTAAAAAAAAAATTACTCATGCTCATTCCTCCACCCCGTTAGGTTGTGCGGAATTTGGGGGACACTGCCTTTTGTTGTCTTATAATGCTGCTATCATTGCTTCTCCATGCACTTCAAATATAAGATAAACGGCCATGCTCAGTAGACATACTTGACTGTGACTGCAAAATGCCACCACCTGAGAGAGGGAGAGAGAGCAATTTCACATCAAAGAATTTCTGACCTTCCTCTGGTCCAATGTTATGTGACAGTCATAGTCTGATTAATCCAAGGTCAATGTAACCGATTTTTAAGGAGAGGACTCTGGCAAAAAAAAACAAATATGCAAAAATTTACCTTAATCCACAGGATTAGAGAAAATGAAAAGAATCAGGTAATCAGTAGAAAAGCTTTGAGATAAATACGGAAGTAGGGCACTTTATTAAATAGATTTTGATGAAGGATGGAAGCAAACACGATCATGAATAAAATAAACCTATGAGAAATATAAGAAATACGAATGAAATAAGATGAGAGGGTATCAATATATTGAGGGAAAATGCAAGAAAATGTTGTTTCTACAATAGAAGGGAGCACGTGAATCAATGGAAATAATAATGTATCTCTTTCCAGGCCAGTACTGGCCTGTCCTGGAACTCACAAGTTTTATTGGCAATTTACGTGAGGAGACAAAAAGCAGCGTATAGAGAAATACAAAAATATTCTCCCTAGAAACACAGTTTCTTCAGATGTCAAGAAAACCTGGAGGAAATGCAGCCGGCTGCAGTTCGAGGGCAGCCACAGGCCCAGACGTTAAGGCTTAGGCGACCTACGACTGAAACAGTCCCTTTCTTTTCCGTGTTCATTAGAAGACTCCAGAGGACTGAGGCGGGAAAGCGGGATCACTCTGTGGGGCTTACACCGACCCCACCATTAGACTGGGAATAAAAGCCGAAGAAACAGACCGCCGGCCCTGAGGCGTTGGGCTCCCGGCGGCGCGTCCGCCCGTCGCGCGGAGGGCAGAGGCCACTCGCTGCTCTGTGTCCTTAACACGGGGCCTGGCACAGGCTCGCTGCATAAAAGATGTTTTTTAATTAAAAATGGACGACTAAGTAGAAGAGTGACAAGTTGCCATTTGTATCCTGCTACACTGCTAATTAACCCGGTGACCTTGATTAAGATATTTTAACTCTGTTTTTCCATTTCCTCATTGGTAAGCGGAAGTAATAATAGTTCCTCCATGGGAGGCTTATAAGGATTAAGTGAATGAGAACAGGAAAACTTTAGACCAATGCCTGGAAATAGCACATCTTGATAAATTATAGCTATTTCTCATATTAGTTTTGCTAAGTGATTAGATAAACCTAGTAGAGAATAAGAAATTTTTTAAAGTACAAATTTAACCCACTTAAAAAAATGTAACATACATTTTAGGCAGCATATCATATTGAACTACAAAGATTTTTATGGTACCTAGGTATTAAATGCTAGGATAATTTTAACAAGCTTTAAATTAAAAAATCATTATAAAGTACACCATATAATTCTTTACATTTTCTTCAGAATATGTGGAAGATAATTTAAGTTTTTTCTTTGAATTTCAGATTCACTATAATTACCCATACGTTATTCATTCCTCATCACATTTCTATTAATCATTTATTAATTTCCAGGCATTGTTCTAGACACAAGGGATGCACTGGTGACTCGAACAAAGCCCCTGGTCTCATGGGGCTTTTATCCCTGTCAGGAAAACAAACAAATACACATGTACACACACATATATAAACACACATATAATGATACACATATACACGTACATATACACATATACATACAGTGGCAGATATACACATGCACACATATATATACACAATGACACACGTGTATATACACACACTTAAACATATAAAGTTACAGGCCAACAGTTATCATGAAGGGAAATGGTAACAGAGGACATAGCATGAAGAAGACGGCTTATCTAGCGTAGTCAAGGACAGATTCAAATACAATGACATTTAAGCAAAGAACCGATGGACATGATGGTGCTTTCTGGGAAACGACCAGTTCAAGGAGGAGAGGGCAGGTGGCGCGGGCCCTGAGGGGACAGCAGGTGTGGCGTGCTCACGGAGCAGCGTGCAGACTGCGTGGCCAGAGAGCTGCGGGGAGGCAGAGGAAGGGATGAGAAGGAATCGAGAAGGCATAATGTGGACTTGGATTTTGATCTAAACAAATGGAAAGAGGTCGGAGGGATTTCATGTTGAAGGGTGACATGATTTCTGTTTTATAAGTGCCACTCTGGCTGCTGTGTGTAGGGGGCTTGGCAGGAGGCCCCAGACAGAAGTAGGCGTCTTAGTAGAATATTGTGCGAGCTGATGGTGGCCTGGAGAGGATTCTGGACAAGTCTGATGTAGAGGGGATCCCCGAAGGGACCTGCCGATGGGCTGCCTTGACTGGAGGAGCAGATGCCCGAGTGCGCTGTGCGGGACGCAGCCAGTGTGATTTGCCTCAACGCGTGTGCAGAAACCTCCTTTCTTGAAATGTGCTCTATGTCAGCTGCTTTTGTTTGTGTTGTTCGGTTTGTTTTGAATTTATTCCCATCTTTTTGTGAAGTATATAAATCTACATGGCGGATTGGATTGTTTACCTGGAGGTATGTGCGCGATTACTAGTTCTGAGTCTAATTCCAGCAGCAGGAATCTTGGCCTCTCTGAGCCTCAAATTCCTCAATTATGAAGTAAGAAAAACTGCCTCCTCTGAGAAAGAAAAACAGAAGGTATAGCTACAGCTTGCTCAAAGAACTAGTTTAATTGGATATTTGTTCTCTTTCTTTCTTTCTTTCTTTCTTTCTTTCTTTCTTTCTGTCTGTCTGTCTGTCTGTCTTTCTTTCTTCCTTCCTTCCTTTCCTTCCTTTCTTCCTTCCTTCCTTCCTTCCTTCCTTCCTTCCTTCCTTCCTTCCTTCCTTCCTTCCTTCCTTTCCTTCATTGCGCTTCCTTCTTTCCTTCCTTCCTTCCTTCCTTCCTTCCTC
>NW_011917827.1:0-26541 GCF_000151845.1 Pteropus vampyrus | reverse complement strand
CACCGGGTGGGCCAGGCCTCATCACGTGAGCCCTTAAAATGCCCTGAGCCCCTCTGGAGAGGCTCAAAGCATGAAAGCGTTTATGGAGGGCTCTGTGTGGCGAGGAGCTGTGGGCGGCCTCCACTGTAGGAGCTGAGAGTGGAGCGGACTTCTGCCAGTAACCCAAACGGGCTTGGAAGTGAACTCCTCCTCAGAGCCTGCACAAAGAAACACAGCCTGATTGCACCCTGTGAGACACTAGGCGGACAACAAAGCCGTGCCACGCGTAGACTTCTGACCTACAGAACTGTGAGCTACGAAACAGACATTGTTCTCGAGTCACTGAGTTTATGGTAGTTTGTTACGTTATGCAGGAATAGACGGTTAATACAGACAGCACTGCTGGCGTATAGAGAGTGCCCCTGTTCAGCATTAACAGAGCGTGCCAAACAGTTTTCTAAAGGGCTGGTACCAACTTACACTCCCACCGTATGCTCACCAACCCTCGATATTGTTAGTTGTCTTGGCTCTTCTGGTAGACGTCTCCTGGTATCTCACTGGGGTTTTGACGCGCGTATCCCTGGTGACTGAGGTTGAGCAGCTTTCGTAGTTTTGCTCACTGATATTTGCTCGTTGCACGTCCTAAATCGTGAAGGTCCCATTCAAATATTGTGCCAACTTGGCATCGCATTGCCTTTTCTCTCCTTGATTTCAGGAGGTGTTGTGTCCTACTGTAAATGGGGCCTTCGTGGGGTATGCGTGTTGCAGATATCGTTCTCCCATTCTGAGGATATCTGTTCACGCTCTAATTGGGTCTTTGGAGGAACAGAAGTGCCTGTTGTGATCAACTGCAAAAGCACCGATGTTTTCCTTTTAATGTTCGGACTTCTTTTGCCTGTGGCTAATGTATTTCTCACCCCGAGGTCAAAAAGAGATACCTGGACGTTAATTTCTGTCAGCCTGAACTTCTGGAATTCATTTCCGTGCCCGACACAACTTAGCGGTTGAAAGTTCCCCCCGCCTTAGTTTGTCCAGCCTCACTTATTTAGAAGACTCTCCATCCCCCAGAGCACAGCAGTGCCACAGTTGTTGTAGATGAGGTGACCGTGCTTGTGTGAGTCTGTACGTGGATCCTTCTCTTTCTTCCATTGATCTGTTTGTCTATTCGTGTGTGCTGGCACCACACTTCATTATTATACTGTCACAGTTAGTCTTGCTATCTGGCTGTGAATGTCCTGAAGAGTCTTGTGTCCTGTGGGCTGGTCCGTACACGGATCTGCGTCATCCATATAAAATTGAGAAGCAGGCTTGCCCATTTCCAGATTCAAAGAAACTGCTGGGATTTTGAGTGAGATTGCATTGAATCCATAGATCGTTTTCACAGCAATTCTCTTTTCAATTCACGTGCGTACTGTTGTCTTCTAATACTTAAAAATACCCAAACTTGCTTCGTCTCTGATTCACGTAGGTCTTCTTTAACTTCTCTCGGAAATGTTATGTGTGTGCAGAGGTCTTGGGACTCCTTTGTCGTATTCGTCCCTAAGCCGTTTGCTGCTTTCTGATGCCATAAGCGATGACGTCTACACAGACGACAGGTGGTTACCAGCGGGAAAGGGGCGAGGGAAGGAGGTAGGAGAGGGTAAAGGGGGTCAAATATATGGTGACGGAAAGAGATTTGACTCTGGGTGGTGAACACACAATGCAGTAGACAGATGATGTTCCATAGAATTGTAGACTTGAAACCGATATAATTTCATTAACCAAGGTCTCCCCAATACGTTTAATCAAGAGAAGAGAAATAGCCTTTGACTTTTTTTTCTCTTTATACCTTTAATGCTAGTACATGAAATCCGGTTGCATTTTGTAATAGCGACTTGCTATCCAGCGATCATGCTAAACATTCACTTACTGAATATAACATCAGATACATACATTCTTTAAGACTTTTAAAGTACACAGTGTGTTTCTTCTTTTTTGCTCCTTTACTAAAGAGCGGCGCGAACTTTGCCGAGTCCGAGCGGATTTACATCCATATCTCATCGACTGCACCTGGGAAATGCCCAATCCCGAACCAGTCACAGGAAGGGTAACGAGATTCCTGTGACTTGGCTAGCAAGCACCCTGCCCTGTATAATCAGAACCGCTGCGTCACGGGCAGCAGTTTCCCTTTATTTGAACCAAATACCTAAGTACTTGGAAACGAAACCTTTGATCAGAAAGGGGAAAATCAGGAGACAGACGATGTTGGCCCTCCAGGAAAACGAGCTGAAATTACAGTTCTCAGGGTACAGCATTTCTTAGGCACAGACTAATATGTTTAATATTCGAAAACCAGCTGTCGATTGTGGAGGAAGAATTCGGTCTTAAAACGAAGTAATTCAATGCACAGATACCCTTCTGGTGATTATACAATACAAACTTCTCATAGAAAACTGAACACATACACAGTTATTGATCACTGACAGGATTGCCTGTGATTTGAATTTTGTTTTAGTCTTTTTCAGATGATCTAAATGCTCTACCGCAGGGTTTGCCGACCCGGACGCTGCTGACATTTTGGAGCAGAGAACTTTTTCTTGTAAGAGGCAGCCTTGTGCACTCAGGGAGTTGAAGCAGCATTCCTGGATTTGATGTACCGGATGCCGGCGGCACCCCCCTTTCCCCCGGTTGTGACAAAAAGAAAAGAAAGACAGAAAGAAAGACAGACAGAAAG
Source organism: Pteropus vampyrus (assembly GCF_000151845.1). Lineage (NCBI taxonomy): Eukaryota > Metazoa > Chordata > Mammalia > Chiroptera > Pteropodidae > Pteropus > Pteropus vampyrus. The sequence continues at coordinate 23,849 of NW_011917827.1, read as the reverse complement.
ACAGAAAGAAAGACAGACAGAAAGAAAGACAGACAGACAGACAGACAGACAGAAAGACAGACAGAAAGAAAGAAAGAAAGAAAGAAAGAAAGAAAGAAAGAAAGAAAGGAAGAAGAAAGAAAGAAAGAAAAAGGAAAGAAAATGTCTGCAAACGTTGCCAGGCGTCCCCTGGAGGGCAACGTGCTCCCCGGGGAGCACCACTGCTATGTTGTGTATGAGGTTTTAATATACATAGGATGCTAGGTATCTATACAAACGGATGGCTGAGTGCATGGATGGATGGATGGACGGATAAATATAAATACACATGGGGATATTCTGGCTACAATTTTTTATTTGCGTAGCACAGCCATTTTCCAATGGCATTATGAGTTCTTGAAAAACGATCTATAAAATCTGCAGGAGTTCATTGTCTGGACATCCAGGATCCTGCTGGAAATGTGGGTGGTTTCAGAGTTTTAAAATCATAGGACGCTAAAAGAATCATTTTGATCATGTAACAGCGTGCGGATATATATCTGTATCTATATCTGTACGTATATCTATTTTGTTCTTGAGACTCAGTGCCGAGAAAGGGAATTGTAGCGTCAAATGCATTGCATATATATGACTTTTTACTTGCCTTCTCCCATTTCCATCTGGCAGGGTGCTACGAATCAGGTAGCAGAGCAGAGAGCGTGGTTCCTTTCAACAGCGTACGTCGTAATTAAGCGTTAAAAACTAGTCGCTTTCTCTAATGTAAATAGCTGTATTCTTCTGAATGTAAGAGTAACCAATGCTCATTGAAAACATTCAGAATAGAAAGGATGAGGCAAACACAAGTTACCGTTCCAGAATTTACTTTTTCCACGAGAATCACCGATTCCCACTGCGTCCCCCATCGCACGTCTTCCCGACCCCAGGAAGTGGCACCACCATCCACTCAGGTACTGTGGCCAAAATCTAAGAGTCGTCACCGATTGCTTTCTTTCCCTGGTGATCCAGCGTTCCCCACTGAGGCCTCCGACAAGGACATCGTGGAGCAAATGCGAGCCATGCTCACTCTGCCCTGTCTGAAGTCCAGCTCTGCCGAGTGCCTGAGCACGACCAAATGGTCATTGTCCCAGGACACTAAGTTACGGAGCGGCAGCTGACCAGAACGCACTCCGTTCACGCACTCTTCATTCAAGGACATCCACTATTTCATCCGTATTTCGTTTTCCATATTCCATTCGATGAGGTTTTTATCCTTTGTCTGTTCCAGCCTTCACAACCTCGTATGCTGTATTTCCTTCTCGGCTTCATTCCATTCATCCCTCTTCCATTCCAGGACTTTTAAATCTATAGTGCAAATTCTATAGTCCGCTGACTACACGACGTTCCCTATTCTGTTCCCTTCTGTGTGATTCCTTCCTATTTCATTTTGATTTCCCGCTATTTTTTCGCTGTTGTACTTTGCCGAATAGCCCACTCCATTCTTTTTCTCAGATAGCGTCGCATGGGCGTTTTTTATTCCACATGCCGTTAGATATTTAATTCCATCCCCCTTTCCATCATATTCCATTCCACTCAATTTTCCATTCCCGATCTTGATCAAGTCTATATTCCATTCTCCGTTTCATTGCAGTTTCCACGGCAGTCAGTCTCCATTTCTCCCTATTCTGCATTCCACGTCAAATCCATTTCCTGGTCCATAGAATTTAACGCTCCCCATACCATTCCAGTCTGTTCGATCTGTGTTTCACCCCAGTTGCTCATCTGGTCCAGTAAACACTCCATTCTTTTCCGCCGTGGACCGGAGTCAGGGCTATGGCGGTGACTTTCAGGAGACCGTCTTGCCAACATTCGAATCGAAGGATTACAGCTGTGCACGGCCTGTGCCAAGGATTTCCTCTCCTGGGCATTCATCCAGAACAAGGACACGATTGAGCATGTGAACGATTGTCAGTCAGAAGGATGCGTCTCCCAGTGACTTGCTGTACAGAGTGAAAATTTGGACACCGGACCCATGCCAGTCAGCATTGGGACGTTTGCAAATGTAAGCTGCTTCTGTAAACGAGTATTTTGTCCTTAGAAATGGCCTCGTGGACATTTCTTGATTGGCATGGAAAGGGTGTTTTCTGGACCTCCCCCAAAGCAGCTTACCAAACAACGTCGGTGGATAAGCGATTCCATTAAATAAACTAAACTAAACTGAAATATGGATGAATGGCTTTTCGACCAACATAGAAGAGTCCCAGTACGTGCCTGTGGCTGGGTGAGATTTTGGGTGCTCGCTCTCTTGCATTTGCTTCTCTGTTTGGGGTACTGAACGTGCAGCCTTTGGTACCAATGACAAAAAAAAAAAAAAATCAGTGTCCAAATGCGGACCTCAAGCCTGTGCATCACGGCAGATTTCTATCAACAGAAATAAGAGAGTGGGCCAAATCAGTGGATTGCTATGCAGCCCTAGCAAATGATGATGGATAGTATGTTTATGGATAGTATCACTCGTCATCCCAGGCAATTCCAGCCCATACTTCAGAGCTAAGGCAGGGGAAGCCTCTTACTGAAAATTTACCCCTCCCTCCCCTTTCTGGTGCGTGGCAGCAGCGCTGAACATCCCGAGGCCAGATAGTGTGGGCCCCAGCCCTTCTCTCGCCTCCGGGCCACCGTCCAAACAGAGCCGCAGAGGTGGTCCTCCAGATGCCCGGAGTAGTTCCGGGACCGTCCCCTCTAGGTCACGCAGGGGCCCAGTGTTTTGAACACACCCCAGGACGGACACCTGGCTCAGAGATATCTGCAACCGGCCAGTGCGGCATTCCTTTCAAGCCATGGCTTGTGGCCGAGCACCCAGAGTGGTGCTGACAAGGCGAGCTGATGTGGGGCGCCCAGGATTGTTTCTATGCACGGCCTCCATGCTCACGCCACCACCCCCACGCCCACCCCGACATACGCCCACTTGGGTGCCAGGGTCTGGGCGGGGAGTTCATGTATTGACCCGCACAGAGGACACCAGGGCCGGTGGAGCACACCCGTCTCTTTTGCGCCAGAGGGAGCTAGGTCGCCGTGTTCGGGGAAGACCGAGGCACGTGACCTAGAGCTCGCCAATCAGAAGCCGACACTCCACCGGGTCCCGCTCAGCCCCCGTAGTCCTCCAGCTCCGGCTCCAGCCAGGCAGCGTCCTCAGCCACGCGCTCGGGTCTCCGGTCTCTGAGGGAGAACCTGGGATCATGGCCGCCCAGTCATGCTGCGAGAAGGAGCAGAAGCAACAGCAGGGTGAGGTGCCCGTAGGGCCGACGAACCAGGTCCCCGCTGTCCCTGGCGGCACCCGCGAGGCCGAAGGCCACGATGCCGGCGCCGGCGTCCCGACGGTCCCGAGCGACCCGTCTCCGTCAGGTGGTGGCGCCCCGCGCGATGGCACAGCAGGTGCCGCCTCCTGCACCATGGCTGCCGCCGGCGCCATTTCGTCCACTGCGGAGGACCCAGGGCCGCCCTCCATGGACTGCGAGCGGGAGAGTGGGCGTCCTGAGCAGCAGGGCGGCCCGAGCCCCCACGCAGTGCTGAGATGCCTGGGGCCCGAGACGGGCGGAAGTCTGCAGACTGCGTACGCGGGCAGCATGGCCGCCGTGGGGCAAGCCACGAGCGGCGCTGTCCCCGCCAGCGGGCGTCCGACCCAGACCAGGGACTCAGCGAAGGGCTGTGGGCGGAAGCGGCCCAGCCGTACAGAGGCTGCCCAGGCTCAGAAGCTTTCACGGCGCTGTCTGATTCCGGGGGCTCCCGCGCCATTGCCGCCGTCTTCTCCAAGGGCTCAGCGCAGCAGCAGCCACCAGCGCCGCCACGCACCTCGCGCTTCTCCGCGGAGTCTCGCATCCCAGCCAGGCCCTACCCTCCGCAGTCATTCAGCCAGGCCAGGCCCTGCCCTCCGCAGCCGCGCCACCCCGCCAGGCCCTGCGGGCCACCGCCATGCGCCGGAGCCAGGTCCTGCATCCAGCCGCCGTGCACCGGAGTCAGGGCCTGCATCCCGCCTCCGCCGTGCACCCGCTCCAGGTCCTGCATCCAGCAACCATGCACCTGGGCCAGGCCCTGCATCCCGACGCCTTGCACCCGCGCCAGGCATTGCGTCCAAACGGGGCGCACCGAAGTCAGGCCCTGCATCCCGACGCTGTGCACCCGCGCCTGGTCGTGCATCTAGCCGCCGTGGCCCGGAGCCAGGTCCTGCTTCCGGCCGCCGTGCACCCGAGTCAGGGCCTGCATCCCACCGCCGCCGTGCATCCGCTTCCGGTCCTGCATCCAGCCGCCGTGCACCTGGGCCAGGCCCTGCATCCCGTAGCCGTGCACCCGCGTCAGGCATTGCGTGCAAACGGGGTGCACCCACGTCCAGCCCTGCATCCAGACGCCGTGCACCCGCGCCTGGTCGTGCATCTAGCCGCCGTGGCCCGGAGCCAGGTCCTGCTTCCGGCCGCCGTGCACCCGAGTCAGGGCCTGCATCCCGCCGCCGCCGCGCATCCGCTCCAGGTCCTGCATCCAGCCCCCGTGCACCCGCGCCAGGCATTGCTTCCAAACGGGGTGCACCAAAGTCAGGCCCTGCATCCAGACGCTGTGCACCCACGCTCGGTCCTGCATCCAGCCTCCGTGGCTCGGAGCCTGGTCCTGCATCCGGTCTCCGTGCACCCGAGTCAGAGCCTGCATCCCACCGCCGCCGTGCATCCGCTCCCGGTCCTGCATCCAGCCGCCGTGCACCTGGGCCAGGCCCTGCATCCCGAAGCCGTGCACCCGCGTCAGGCATTGCGTGCAAACGGAGTGCACCCACGTCCGGCCCTGCATCCAGACGCCGTGCACCCGCGCCTGGTCGTGCATCTAGTCGCCGTGGCCCGGAGCCAGGTCCTGCTTCCGGCCGCCGTGCACCCGAGTCAGGGCTTGCATCCCGCCGCCGCCGTGCATCCGCTCCCGGTCCTGCATCCAGACGCCGTGCACCCAGGCCAGGCCCTGCATCCCGAAGCCGTGCACCCGCGTCAGGCATTGCGTGCAAACGGGGTGCACCCAAGTCCTGCCCTGTATCCCGACGCTCTGCGCCCGCGTCCGGTCCTGCACCCAACCGCCGTGCCCGGGAGCCAGGTCCTGCATCTGGTCGCCGTGCACCAGAGTCAGGGCCTGCATCCCGCCGCCGCCGTACATCCGTTCCCGGTCCTGCATCCAGCCGCCGTGCCCGGAAGTCAGGTCCTGAATCCCGCCACCGTGCACCGGAGTCAGGGCCTGCATCCCGCCGCAGCCGTGCATCCGCTCCAGGTCCTGCACCCATCCGCGCTGCCCGGGAGCCAGGCCCTGAATCCCGCAGCCTCCACCGCCGCCGCCGCCGTGCATCCGCGCCAGGCCCTGCTGTCGATAGCCGTACTTCCAGGTCCGGTACTGCTCTTGGCAGCCGTGGAACCGCAAGAGGCCCTGAGGTCGGCCGCCGCGCTTCCAGGCCAGTCATTGCGCCCGGATGCTCTGCTTGTGTGCCAGGCCCAGCTTCCGGTAGCCGTTCATCTGGGCCAGGCCCTGTCCTCAGCCACCAGGCCAGTCCACCAGGCCCTGCTCTCCAAAGCCGCGCATCCGGGCCTATCCCTGCGCTCTGCATTCGCCTCACTCCGCTAAGCACCGCCCTCCGCAGCGGGAGTAGCACTGCAGGCTTTGTTCTGAGTAGCCGACCCACCCAGAGAAGATCAGCCCCTAGCAGCCGCCCCTCTCTTTCTGGGGCTGGGGGCCAGAGCCCTATTTGCCCTGGGGGCGCCTTAGGAAGGCCCGTCTTCCAGAGCAGCTCAAGCTCTTCTGATCCTGAGGTCCCAAGCCTGCCTTTCCAGCCGCGTTGGCATGCAGGCCGTATGCGTGCCTCCTCACCCTCACCTCCTGGTCGGTACTTTCCTTTCCCTGGGCGGTATGGTGCAAGGTCCTCGTCCTCGTCCTCGTCCTCGTCCTCGTCCTCGTCCTCGTCCTCGTCCTCGTCCTTGTCCTCCTCTTCGACCTCGTCCTCGTCCTCGTCCTCCTCCTCGTCCTCGTCCTCGTCCTCCTCTTCGACCTCGTCCTCGTCCTCGTCCTCGTCCTCCTCCTCGTCCTCGTCCTCCTCCTCGTCCTCGTCCTCGTCCTCCTCTTCGTCCTCGTCCTCGTCCTCGTCCTCGTCCTCGTCCTCGTCCTCGTTCTCGTCCTCGTCCTCGTCCTCCTCCTCCTTCTCCTCCTCCTCCTCCTCCTTGTCCCCCTCCTCGTCCCCCTCCTCGTCCCCCTTCCCGTCCTCCTCCCTGTCCCCCTCCCCTTCTCCCTGACTTCCTTGCCAGAGCCCCTCTTCCCCCACTCATTTCCCTGGCTAGAGCTGCTCTTCACCTCGGCCTGGTGGTGGCTTGGGCTCCACCTCCACTCCTGGCACTGCTAGCCTTAGGCGTGCCTTGCTGCTGGAGTTTGATGCCCTGAGCTCTGTCTCTCCATGAGAGCAGGCCGACATAGGGAGCATCCCTTAGCCCCCGCACCTTCTGTGTTGTGACCCTCCATGTGTATCCTCTTAAGTCCCAAGGAAGGAATCAGCATCCACTGCGGTTAATGGGATGCCTACTTCGCTGTTACCTGTGAGGTTTCCAAGAGCTGTTTGAGCCAGCAAACAACCTTGTGAGTTCTGACGCCCCCTCTTCCCAGGACCCCATCACCTAGCACTTAGCTGCTGTTGGCCCTTTGCCCCTGAGTTGAGATTCCCCTTTTCCAGGTTGTAATCTGTCTTGTAATGGATTTTTGATGAATAAAATTTAAATGCTGGCTTGATTTTTTAATGTACCCTGGTTTTTAAATGAGGTGAAAGTGTTTGTGGTTTATCCTGATTTTCTTAAATGCGGGGATTTGGTGTGGGAGCTTGCAACCAGAATTTGTTGCATATGTTGCGCATGCATTTCTGGTTTGGTGTTTGCTATTTAGTTGTTCCCTTTTGATATGGCTGTTTGGTCAGATTGAAATCCTGTGCAGCCACCACTGCCATCATCTCTCCAGAATCTCCACCCCCTGGTATCCTCACTCCTTGAACTCGTGCTGCCTCCACTTAGGCCTTTCCCCAATGGCCGATGATAAACGGCGTCTAGAGTGAGCCCCTGGGTAACTTTCAATAGGACACAAAGGGACCCATCGCCTGCACTAACAGACTAAACTGGAGAAAACGAATTAAACTCTGGAAAGAAACCAAAAACCTACTGGGCATGCTGTTAAAAATGTCGGGACTCAAGGAGATGTTTCTGGGAACACATAGTTTAAAAGCTAATACATAGCTCATATTACTTTTGAGTAAGTCTTATAGATGTTTAATGACTAGATCAAGAACGTAGGTCTTTTTTATTTTCTTTTACTGCATGCAGCATATCTCACAACCTCAGTTCAGAGGGCCTACATTTATTCCCATGTTACTGATGTGGAAATTGAGGCTCAGACCAGTTTTGTGACTTTGGAGATCTCATCGCCAGTAGGGCTTAGCTCTGGAGTCAGAATTCTGGTGTTTTCATCAACTCCCTGTGTGTTTCTTTACAAGTTAGTGAATATGGGATTCTAAGTTTCCTCATTTGTCAATGTGGCACAATAAGAGTGCATGCTTCCTAGTTTGTGCTAAGGATAGTGCCCGTTGATGTTTAAAATAATCGTGTTAATTCTTTGTTACCGCACAGGATTAAAATAAGGCTATCAGTAATCGGATAGGTTTTTGGGGACCAGGCTGAAATTGAATTGCCCTGTACTGGCTGTCCCAGTGTAGTAGGTTCACCAGGCCTGTGTACCAGAAAGTGTCCAACTGGAAGGTTTGCCTCCCTCGCAGCTCAGTCTCAGCTACTTTCCGAAAGGCTCCCACAACTTCCTTCTCTGTACCCAGCTCAATTTCCCTGGAGGGTAGGGCAGGTGACAGGGCAGTGTATATGGCTGCAGATCCTGCTTCTCTGGCCCTCTGGCTTTCTTTTAGTTGTCTTTTTGGCCACCAGGGTCCTGATCCCGGAGCGGACCGGCAGGCGGCCGCAAGACCCTGACACCATGACCAAAGTGACTGTGCTGCTGAGGGCAAGTAAGGGTGAGGCTGGAGGTGGGGGTGGGAGCGAGGGGAGCAGGGATCCCTGGGATGCTCACGGCTGGGCGGCTGTTCTCTTCCTTACCCTGCCTATGACATTCTCAGCCATAAATGAAAATCTGGCCAAGTCATAAACCTGTAGTGTTGGCTTGGGAATGGAAGGGGTGTAGTGATGGAGAGAGTACTCAGGTTTTAAGAACTTACTGGGCAGTCCCAGTAAGTTCTTCTAACTGCACTTCTAAGATTGTCCACTTGTTGAAAATGTGGCCGAGACCCTTCCCTCGATCCTAAAATATCAACTTTACTGGTATAACATGGCAAACTAAGTATCTGTAGTATCTTCTCCTAAGAGACTTTTTACATCATCCATACATACCTGGAGATTGCGTATATCCATGCTCATTGTGTTACTTACCAGCCCTGTGGCCATGGAAATGGTCCTGAAGTTCTGTGCGTCCCTGTGATCTCATATGAGAAAAGGGGAATAACATGCCATATTCTAAATGTAGTGGCAAGTAATTTCAAGAACATACTTCAAGTATTTAAGACAGCAGAAAGGAATTGCATTTATTATATCTATATTATTTCTAAATTCATTTCTCGATGATTTCCTTTTTATAATTTTCATTGGACTTATTTTTAGTTTTCTTCTATGCCAAGATTCAGGAAGTGTTCTGGATGCTGGATGGGTAAAAACTAACATAACTTGATCCTTTTCCTCAAGCATCTTAGAGTCTAGTGTGGTAGGTAGACACACAAAGAGACAAATTACATGAAGGGGCTTAATGTGAAGAATTAGTGGTCTTTTAGGGGCATCATGAGAACGCAAAAGAGAGACACAAAGAAGAAGCTGCAGGCCGTGCTGGACTGGGGGCGAGTGGCCAAATCAACAGGATACCGGAGAGAGCCCTCCTTGTGAGAGTGAAGGAGCTCACTGTATTCGTCAGTTCCACTAATATGCGGGTTCCCATTCTTGATTGTGTCAGGGTAGCCCTAAACGCCATCTATGCCTCACCTAGAAAATAAACCGCTGAAACAGGGAGCTCTGGGAACACAGAAGAACACCATCTGGAGCTATTTACTACGCTTATTTTTCAAATGCAGTAACTGAGGCACATAGAGGGTCAGAATTTCGCACAGTCACACAGCAAGTTCGTAATAAAGCAGAGATGAACCAGGTAGCCTGACCCCAGAGTGTGCCCTGTGAGTCAGTTCACTCCATGGAGGAGGACACAGGAACTTGGCCAGGCCCCTTATGAAACTGGCTATGAAATTGGCAGCAGAGATTCAATCCAGACCTGTGTGACTCCAATTCTCCCTACTCTCAATCTACCCCCTAACTTGCTGTTCCGCCACACTAGATGCTCAGTAATTGGTAGCCCCCTCTCCTAGTCTACTTCATTGGCCCTGTACATTGAGCAGATATTTATCATGCACCTACTATGTGCCAGTCCGTGTGCAGTGGGGTGAGAGACAAATCAGGCACATTCCCTGTGTTCAGTCTAGAAAGAGAGACGGAAATGGGTTGTGTTATATTCATCTGCTTGGGCCACCATAACAAAAGACCACAGGCTGTGTGGCTTAAACAACAGAAATTGTTTTTTCACAGTTCTGGAGGCTACAAGTCCAAGATCAATGTGTTGGCAAGTTTGGTTTCTTCTGAGGCCTTTCTCCTTGGATCGCACGTGGCTGTGTATCCTCTGTGTCTGTGCATATCCCTGGTGTCTCCCTGTGTGTGTATCCAAATTCTCCCTTCCTGTAAGGACACTAGTCAGATTGGATTAGGGCCTTAACTTAATCACCTCTTTAAAGGCCCTATCTCCAAATACAACTACATTCTGAAGTACTGGGACTTCGACATATGAATTTTGGGGTGACATCTGTTGCAACACAATTTTAAAAATAAGCTTTCTCTTCCAGTCAGGTTGACTTCAGGCCTCAAATAGAATGAGCTGTAGAGAATAATATTGAATGTCAACTCTAATTGAAAAAAAAAATGGTAAGGAAAAAAATAGGATGAAATGAGGAAACAGAAACTCGGAAGCCACATCTCAAGCATTCTGAAGATGCTGCTACAATTTTGGTTGACTTAAAAAGCAGAGATTTGAAGCACTATAACCTGTGGCCCAGGAATAATTTACTAAGCACTTACTATGAGCCAGTTGCTGTTTATATACACATACATATACACATGTATATATGTCTATACATATAAATGTATATATTATGTATGAGTGTATATATATTACACATATATAATTTAATACTCGAAAAACATGTCCGAGAGGTAAATACTGGTCTTATTCACATTTAGGGATGAGGAATCATAGATAGGAAGAAGTTTGAGCAAATTACGCCCAAGGTTATTTAGCAAAAAATAACCGAGGCTGCATTCAAACCTATATAATATTCTGAATCCAGTCCAATCTTTTACTGTGATGTTATTTTGCTTACAATGGAAGAAGTCTCTCCCTGAAACAAGGAATGCCATTAACATTATCAAGTCACACAGTTATTCTTCTGTTGCCCCGTTTAAGAAAAAAAAAAAAAAGCAATGTTACAGAGATCGTGTAACAAATTGTCATTAGAAGCAATTAAACTCTGCATCAAGTACAAAATGAATCCTCAATGAATAAGTCAACAGTTATTCCATGAGTACCTACTTTGCTTTGCACTGAATTAGGTATCAGCTGTATCAGAGTAGGTTAAAATCTTACTCTCTCTAGTCAAAGATCCTATAGTCCAGTTCGAATAACCGTGCATATACACCTGGTACACTGGTAAAACTGCAGGGAGTTTGATGTGCAGTGAGAGGGTTGGGTCCTTGAATCAGATATATCTTCACCTACCTTGAATTAATTTGGGCCTCAAGGGAAGACCCTTAGCCTGTTTGTTCATCTGTAGTTTAGGGATGGTAAACTATGCCTCTATTGGCTGTCATGAGCATCAGGTTATTTCTGGCACAGAATATATGCAGAGGAACCGCTCTGTGTCAGCACGCTGACAAAGTTGTGTATGGACCGTGTAGGTAAGTTTCAACTACAGTTTCACCTGGAGCTGGGTAGAGTGCCCTGTTATTCTCCAGGAACATGGAAAGATTTCTGAAATGGTGCCGCAAGACCATTTCTCACCATCTGCCTATTTTGAGAGAGGCGGGCACAGGCAGTTTCTTATCACCTCTCTGTTTCCGAGACTTTTCATCTTGCTTCTTCCTCCCACCTTAGAGTACAGCTGAAGGCTATAGAATGGCCTAAAGTCTACCTGCAATATAGAAATAGCTCCTAAGCCACAGAGTTCCACGCCACTGATGATGCCTGTCATTCTGTTTTGTTGTCATTCTGTGGAACAAGAGAAGTGGGAGCTGACACCATATTGATTTCACTTTTCCTGACTATGTAAATAATACAATGAATCTATCTGGGCTAGTTGTTACTTACTGGCCACATCTGCCAGCTTGTTTGACACTAAGCTTTTAGTAAATTTTAGCTACCACTTCTATCATACATCATTTGAGCATTAGGGATTAGCACGGTCCAGGTACACAGCATCTGTCAATCAATGGAAGGAATGATTTATGTACATTCTGCTATTCATAAGGAACTATGCAAAATAATAAATGCTATCGGTACAGGTGGAATATACAGAATTTAAGTGTTATCAATACAGATTTGATCTTTATCTGATACGATGACCTAGCCCTAAGATAAACAGATTCTGGCATCATTTGCAGTGCTAAAAGCCTAGCTCTTGGAGTGAGAAATGCCTGGGCACATGCTAATGATCCTAATCATACAAAATCTATCTTTACGGGTCACTTTCTGTCTGCCAGATACTGTTGGAAACAACAAACACCATCTATTTTGATCCTTACATAAATCTAGAAGGCATGCATTCTTATTGTGCTCAACTGACAGATGAGGAAACATAGGATCCCTAACTTTGTCCAGAGACACACAGCAAATCAATAGGAAAACTAGAATTGTTTTCCAGTCAGGGTGTCTGACTCTGAAGCCATGTTCAACTAGTAATGAGATCATGAAAGTCACAAAATTGCTTAGAGCCTCAATTTCAATGTCCATAAAATGGAAATATAGGACTTCCCATGTATGGAAGTTGTTATAAAAAATATGTCATTAAAGAACAGAGCGTAGTGGCTGACATATGATAGGTACTCAATAGAGTAGCTTTAAAAAATTGTGGTAAAATACATATGACATAAAATTTATCATATTAAACATTTTTAAGTGTACAGGTCAGTGGTATTAAGTATATTTATCCTGTTGTGCAGCAAAACTCCAGTACTTCTTCATCTTGCAAACTGGAATCTCCATAACAATTAAACAACAACATCCCATTCCTCGCTTCCCCCGGCCCCGGAAAAACAACATTCTGGTTTCTGTTTATGAATTTGACTACCCTAGACATCTCATATATTGGAATCGTATAGTATGTGTCATTTTATGACTGGCTTATTTCATTTAGCATAATGTCTTCAAGGCTCATGTTGTAGCATAAGTCAGTATTTCTGTCCTTTTTGAGGCTGAATAATATCCCATTGCATGCACATACCACACTTTCTTTTTCATTTTAGTATGACATACAATATTTTATTTGATTTTTTGGTCTGTTTTTAATGTAGCTTGTCGTTATTTTTTATTTATATTTATATTTACATATTTTTATTATGGTGATATTTGTTAACGAAATCCAGTAAGTTTCGAGTGTGCAATTCAACAGTCATACGTATTTTGCATTGTATGTTCACCACCCACAGTTAGATTTCTTTCTGTCACCACATAGTTGACCCTTTTTACCCCATCTACCTCTCCCCTCCCCGCCACCCTCTGGTAACCACTAGTCTATTGTCCATGTCCATGAGTCCGTTTGTTTGTCATGTTCGTTTGTTGCTTTTAGGTTTATATCCCACATATAAGTGATCTCATGTGGTTTTCAACCTTTTCTGTCTGTCTGATTTCGCTTAACATGATTATCTCGAGGTCCATCCATGTTGTCTCAAATGGCAGTATTTCATGTCTTCTTATAGCTGAGTAATATTCCATTATATATATATATATATATATATATATATATATATATATATATATAATGGAATATTATATATATATATGTACCATTATATATATATATATATATATATATATATATATATAAAATGGAATATTATATATATATATGTACATATATATATGTACCACAGCTTCTTTAGGCAATCATCTATCGTAGGACACTTCACTTGCTTCCATGTCCTGGCCACTGTGAATAACGCTGCTATGAATGTCGGTGTGCAGACATCTTTACGAATATGAGTTTTCAAGGCTTTGGGGTAAATACCCAGTAGAGGGATTGCTGGATCATATTGTAGATCAATTCTTAGTTTCTTGAGGAACCTCCATACTGTTTTCTATAGTGGCTGTACCAATTTGCAGTCCCACCAGCAGTGTATGAGGGTTCCTTTTCCTCGGCATCCTCTCCAACACTTGTTATTGCTTGTCCTGTTGATAACAGCTATTTTAACATGTGTGAGATGATATCTCATTGTGGTTTTCATTTGCATTTCCTTAAGAGCTAGCAGCAAGGTTGAGCATCTTTTCATATGTTTGTTGGCCATTTGGATGTCTTCTTGGGAGAAATATCTGTTCAGGCTCTCTGCTTAGTTTTTTTTGATTGGATCTTTTTTTGTTGTTATTGAGTCGTATGAGTTCTTTGTATATTTTGGATATTAGGCCCTTATTGGAGGCATTGCTTGCAGATATATTTTTGCATTCGGATGTTTGTCTCTTTATTTTACCTTGTTGACAGCTTCTTTGGCTGTGCAGAAGCTTTTTAGTTTGATGTAGTCCCATTCATTTATATTTGATTTTACTTCCCTTGCCTTTGAGGCCGAATTCATAAAATCCTCTTTAAGTCCAAGGTCCTTGAGTTTAGTTCCTATGTTTTCTTCTATGCATTTTATTGTTTCAGGTCTTATATTCATGTCCTCTATCCATTTTGAGTTAATTTTGGTGTGTGGTGATAGATAACAGTCTAGTTTCATTCTTTTGCAGGTGGCTTTCCAGTTTTCCCAGCACCATTTATTGAAGAGGCTTTCCTTTCTCCACTGTATGTGTTTGGCATTTTTGTCAAAAATTATTTGCCCATATAAACATGAGTTTCCTTCTGGATTCTTGATTCTGTTCCACTGGTCTGTGTGTCTGTGTGTGTATCTGTGTGTGTGTGTGTGTGTGTGTGTGTGTGTGTGTGTGTGTGTGTGTGTGTGTTTTCTGCAAATACCATGCCGTATTGATTATTGTTGCTTTGTTGTACAATTTGGTGTTGGGCAGAGTGATGCCTACAGCCTCGTTCTTTTTTCTCAGGATAGCTTTGGTGATTCAGAGTCTTTTGTGCTTCCGTACAAATCTGATGACTTTTTGTTCTATTTCTTAGAAGATTGCCGATGGGATTTTGATGGATAGTGCATTAAATCTGCATACTGCTTTAGGTAATAAGGTCATGTTAACTGTGTTGATTCTTCCAATCCAAGAACATGAAATATCTTTCCATTTCTTTGAATCTTCATCAATTTCTTTTAATAGGGTCTTATAGTTTTCATTATTTAGGTCTTTCTTTCTCATGTTTCCTTAGTTTTATTCCTAGGTATTTTATTCTTTTTGTTGCAATTGCAAAAGGAATTATTTTTTGCCACTTCTTTTTTTTGACACTTCATTATTAGAGTATAGGAACTCTATGGATTTTTCAACATCGGTTTTGTATCCAGAAACTTTACCGTATTTTCTTATTGTTTCTATGAGTGTTCTTGTGGGGTCTTTAGGACTTTTCTATAAAGAGAATTATGTCATCCTCAGATAGTGACAGTTTGACTTCTTTGTTTCCTATTTGGATGCCTTTTATATCTTTCTCTTGCCTAATTGCACTCGCTAGGACCTCCAATGTTATAATGAATAACAGTGGCGATAGTGGACAGCCTTGCCTTGTTCCTGATCTTAGAGGGAAGGTTTTTAGTTATTCACCATTAAGTATAATGTTGGCTGAGGGTTTGTCATACATGGCTTTTATTATGTTTAGGTACTTTCCTTCTATACTTATTTCATTAAGTGTTTTGATCATAAATGGATGCTGTATCTTGTCAAAAGCTTTCTCTGCATCTATTGATAAGATCATATGGTTTTATCCTTTATTTTGTTTATGTGGTGTATCATAACGACTGATTTGCATACGTTGAACCATTCCTGTGTCCCTGCT
Source organism: Pteropus vampyrus (assembly GCF_000151845.1). Lineage (NCBI taxonomy): Eukaryota > Metazoa > Chordata > Mammalia > Chiroptera > Pteropodidae > Pteropus > Pteropus vampyrus. The sequence continues at coordinate 8,572 of NW_011917827.1, read as the reverse complement.
ATGAAGTCCACTTGATCGTGGTATATAATCTTTTAGATGTATTGTTGTATTCAGTTTGCTAGTTTGTCATTTAGGATTTTTATATCTGTATTCATTAGAGATATTGGTCTGTAGTTTTCCTTTTTTGTGTCATCTTTACCAGGCTTTGGTATCAGGGTAATATTGGACTCATAAAATGAGTTTGGAAGTATTGCCTCCTCTTCGATTTTTTGGAAGAGTTTGAGGAGAATAGGTATTAAATCTTGAATGTTTGGTAGAATTCACTGGTGAAGCCATCTGGTCCTGGACTTTTACCTTTTGGTAGGTTTCTGATGATTGTTTCGATTTCCATGTTGCTGATCGGTCTATTTAGATTTTCCAGTTCTTAATTCAGTCTAGGAAGGTTGTATATTTCTACGAACTCGTCCATTTCTTCTAGATACTTAATTTGGTGTTATACGCTTTTTCATAGTATTCTTGTATGATCCTTTGTATTTCTGTGGTATCTGTTGTAATATCTCCTATTTCATCCCCGATTTTGTTTATTTGTGTCCTTTCTCTTTTTTCTGTAGTGAGTCTAGCCAGGGGGTTATCAAAAAACTTCTCAAAGAACCAGCGATTTATTGCATTGATTTTTAACTTTTTTTAAATTTCAATTTTATTTAATTCTGTTCTGATTTTGATGATTTCTTTCCTTCTGCTGATTTTAGGCTTCATCTCTTCTTCTTCTTTCCACTTTTTTAAGATGAAGTGTTAGGTTGTTTATTTGGGCTCGTTCTTGTTTTTGGAGATAGGCCTGTAATGATATGAACTTTCCTCTTATGACCGCTTTTGCCGCGTTCCAAAAGTTTCGGTATGTTGTGCTATCCTTATCGTTCGTTTCTATGTATGTCTTGATCTGTCTTTTTATTTCTTCTCTCATCCAGTCATTCTTCAGTAGCATGTTGTTTCATCTCCATGTATTTGTGGTTCTTTCCACTTTCTTTTCACAGTTGATCTCAAGCTTCAAAGCATTATGATCAGAGAATATGACCGATATGATTTCAAATTTCTTATATTCGTTGAGGCTATCTCTGTGTCCCAATATGTGGTCAATCCTTGAGAATGTACTATGTGACTAGAGAAGAATACATACGCATCTGCTTTGGGATGAAAGGCTCTGTAAATGTCAATTATGTCCAGTTGGTCTAATGTGTGATTTAAGGATGTTATTTCCTTATTGATTTTCTGTTTGGATGACCTGTCCATATTCGACAGCGAGGTATTTAGTTTCCCTACTACGATAGCGTTTCGGTCTGTTTCTCCCTTTAGTTCTCTTAGTAATCGCTTTACATATATCGGCGCTCTCTGATTGGGAGCATAGATATTAATAAGTGTTATGTCTTCTTGGTGTATGATTCTCTTTATCATGATGAAGTGTCCCTCAGTATCTTTCTTTACCTTTTTTTATTTCGAAGTCTATTTCGTTTGATATTAGTACCACTACTCCCGCTTTTCTCGGAATGCCATTTGCTTGAAATATCTTTTTCCACTCTTTCACTTTGAGTCTGTATTTGTCTTTGGAACTGAGATGTGTCTCCAGGAGGCAGCATATGGCTGGGTTTTGTTTTTTGATCTAATCTGCAACTCTGTGTCTTTTTATTGGTGACTTCAGTCCATTTACATTTAAGGTGATTATTGAAATATGAGGTCTTCTTATAGACATTTTATCTTTTGCTTTCCTCCCATCTGGCAACTGCCCATTTGTTCTGTTTACACGAGTTTGTTTCTGTTTAGTTTGTTCGTTTGTTCTGTTTTTTTTTTTTTTTTTTAGATTTCACATATAAAAGGAGTCATGTGGTATTTGTGTTTGTCTGACTTATTTCACTTAGCTTAAAACCCTTTAGGTTCATTCATGTTGGTATAAATGGTAAGATTTCATTCTTTATTCTGGCCAATTAGTATTCCATTGTATATATGTACCACCTCTTCCGTATCCATTCGTCTGTTGATGAACACTTTGGTTGCTTCCATGTCTTAGCTATTGCAAATAATGCCGCAATGAACATAGGGATGCATGTATCTTTTTGAATTAGTGTTTTGAATTTTTTTGGATAAATATCTAGAAGTGATATTGCTGGGTCATATGATAGTCCTATTTTTAATTTTTGGGGCAACCTCCATACTGTTTTCCATAGTGGCTGCACCAATTTGCAGTCCCACCAAATGTGCACAAGGGTTCCCTTTTCTCCTCATCCTCGCCAACACTCATTGTTCTTTGATTTATCGGTGATAGCCATTCTGACAGGTGTGAGATGATAGCTCATTGTGGTGTTAATTTGCATTTCCCTGATGATTAGTGACATTGAGCATCTTTTCATATGTCTATTGGCCATCTGTATTTCCTCTTTGGAGAAATGTCTATTTAGGTCCTCTATCCATTTTTTAATTGAACTGTTTTAGTTTGTTTGTTTTGTCTTGTTTTGTTTTGGTGTTAAGTTGTATGAATTCCTTACAATTTTGAATATTAACCCCTTATCAGATGCTTCATTGGCAAATGTCTTCTCGCATTTGGTAGGTTGTCTGTTTTGTTGATGGTTTCCTTTGCTGTGCAAAACCTTTTTACTTTGATGTAGTCCCATGTGTTTATTTTCTCTTTTGTTTCCCTTGCCTTTATGGGTCAGGGTCCACATAATGCATGTTTTCATATCATATTCTTCAGTAGTATAATTTAACTTGAGGATATAAAGGATCCACATTCCAAACACAAGCAATATACAATTGAAGATGTCTTTTAATAACAAGCTGGATCTTCTCATCTGGTTTTGAGCTCAGGTGTGCCATGATAGGGAGTATCTTGAGCAATCGCTTCTCAGTTTCACACAGTGATACTCACTTGGCATTGCTTGGCCAGCAGGTGCCGCCAGCGCCTGCTGCAGTGACACCTGCTGCTGCCGTTCCTGGCTGCAGGGGTTTCCTGTCAGGGGCCCCTTTCCCCGCCAGCTGCCTTTGTCAGCATACTAGGGAGGGAGCACCAGCCGCAGGCATCCCCCGCTACCAGGCGCACCCCACCCCCAGCTCACGCCCATTTAGTCCTGTATCTGACCGTCAGCCCCCTCCCCTGCCCCTGCCCCTGCCCCCGCCCCTGCCCCAGTGAGGATCCAGAGGAGGGGCGTGAAGGTGGGACCGCACATCACTCATACCACATTTTCTTTACACATTTATTTGTGGATGGGCACTTGGGTTGCTTCCACCTATTGGCTGTTGTGAATAATGCTGCTATGAACACGGATGTACAAATATCTCTTCAAGACCTGGCTTTCAATTCTTTTAGGTATATACCTGGAAGTAGAATTGCAAGATCATGTGGTAACTGCATTTAAAATTTTTAACGTACCAACTTACTGTTTTCCACGGCGGCTGCACCAATTTTACACTCCCACCAACAGTGCACAAAATTTACATCCTCACCAACACTTGTTATTTCCTGTTTTTTTGTTTTTGTTTTTGTTTTTTTAATATTAGTTATCCTAATAGGTGCGAGGTGAGATCATCATGGTTTTGATTTGTATTTCCCTGATTAAGTGATACTGAGCATCTTTTCATCCGTTCATTGCCCGTATGTATATCATCTTTGCAGAAATGTCTATTCAAGTCCTTTGCCCCATTTTCTTAAGTGGATCATTTGCAGTTTTTTGTTGTTGCTGTTGTTGTTGCTGCTGCTGCTTTTGAATTGTAGGGGTTCTTTATATATTTGGGATATTAACCTCTTATCACATATATCATTTGCAAATATTTTCTCCCATTCTGTGGGTTGCTTTTCACTCCATTGATTGTGTCCTTTGATACACAGAGGTTTTAAATTTTGATGTGGCCCAATTTATCTATTTTTACTTTTGTTGCCTGTGCTTTTGGTGTCATTGCCAATAAGTCATTGCCAAAGCCAACGTCATGAATCTTTCCCTGTTTGCTTCTAAGAGTTTTATACTTTTTGCTCTTGTAGTTAGGTCTTTGATTCGTTTTGACTTAACTTTTGTATGTGGTATAAGGTAAGAGTATAACTTCATTCTTTTGCATGTGAATATCCAGTTTCCAAACACCATTTGCTGAAAAGACAGTCCTTCACCATTGGCAGTTACTGGCACCCTTATCGAAACTCATTTAACCACATATGCAAGGATATATTTCTTGGATCCCTATTCTATTCCATTGGTCTACACGTTTGTCTTCGTGCCAGTACCACACCCTTCTTATTAGTGTAGCTTTGTAATGTCTTTTGAAATCAGGATGTGTGAGTCCTCCAACTTTGCTCTTTTTCTAGATATTTTTTTTTTTTTTTGGCGACTTAGGGTCCCTTGATTTACATTTTCCTGCTGATTGGTGATGTCGAGCGTCTTTTCATGTACCTGTTGGCCGTTTGGATGTCCTCTTTGGAAAAATCTCTCTTCAATTCCTCTACCCATTTGTTAATTGAATTGTTTGGTTTTGTTATTGAGTCATATGAGTTTTTTTATCTATTTTGGATATCAATCCCTTATTCAATATAGGTTTGTAAAAAATTTCTCCTATTCATTAGGTTGCCTTTTCATTTAGTTGATTATTTCTTGCTGTGCAGCAGTTTTTTAGTTTGATGTAGTCTCACATATTGATTTTTGCTCCTGTTGTTTGTGCTTTCAGTGTCATATCCAAGAAATAATTGGCAAGACCAATGTCGAGGAGCTTCTTCCCTACGTTTTCTTCTAGGAGTTGTATGGCATCAGGTCTTAACGTTTAAATCTTTGATCCATTTCAGATTAATTTTTGTGAGTGGTATAAGATAAGGGTCTAATTTAGTTTTTCTGCATGTGTTTATCCAGCTTTCCCAACACCATTTGTTGAAGAGATTATCCTTTCCTCATTGGGTGTTCTTTGCTCTCTCATTGAATATTAGTTGACCTTATATGTGGAGGTTCAATTCTGGGTTCTATATTCTGTTCCATTAATCTATGTGTCTATTTGTATGCCAGAACCATAAAGTTTTATTTACTATACCTTTGGAGGATAGTTCGAAATCAGGAAGTATGATGCCTCTGGCTTTATTCTTCTTTCTCAGGATTGCTTTGGCTATTTGGGGTCTTTTGTGGTTCCATACAAATTTTGAGATTGTTTTCTGTATATGTGTGAAGAATTTCATTGGAATTTTAATAGGGATTGCTTTGAATCTTTAGATGGCTTTGGATAGTATACATAATAGTAATTCTTCTGATCCATGAACATGGAGGCCTTCTCATTTATTTGTGTCTTCTTCAATTTCTTTCAACAAAGTCTAGTAGTTTTCATTGTACGGATCTTACACTTTGTTGGTTAAATAAATCTATTTCCAAGTATTTTATTGTTTTTGATGCTATTGTGAATTGGACAGTATTCTTTATTTATTTTTCAGATGTTTCATTATTAGCATATAGAAATGCACCTGATTTCTGTATGCTGAATTTATATTGTGCACCTTTACTGAATTCATTGATTAGTTTCAACAGCTTTTTGATTGTGTCTTTGGGATTTTCTATATACATACAAAATCATTTGCAAATAATGCCAATTTTACTTTTTCCTTTTTGATTCGGATGCCTTTTATTTCTTTGTCTTGCCTAATTGCTCTAGCTAGGACTTCCAATACTAAATTGAATAAAGGTGGTGAGAGTAGACATCCTTCTCTTATTCAGTGTTGAGTACAATGTTAGCTGTGGGTTTGTTGTATATGGCCTTTACTGTGTCAAACTCTGTTCTTTCTATATCCAATCTGTTGAGGGTTTTTTTTTTTTATCATGAAAAAATGTTGCATTTTGTCAAATGATTTTTCAGCATTTATTGAGACGATCATGTGATTTTTTAAAAATCTTTCATTCTATTAATTTGGTGTATTACATTTATTGATTTGCATATGTTGAACCATCCATCTATCCCAGGGATAAATCCAACTTGGTCATGGCGTTTAATCCTTTTAATGTGTTCTTGAATTCAGTTTGCTAAAGTTTTGTTGAGAATTTGCATCTATATTTATCAGGAATGTCGGTCTACAGATTTTTTTTTTTTTTTCTTATAATGAGTGTCCTTATCTGGCTTTGGTATCAGGGCATTGTTGACCTCATGAATGAGTTTGGCAGTGTTCCCTCCTCTTCAGATTTTTTTGGAAGATTTTGAAGAGGATCAGCGTTAATTCTTAAAATGTTTGGTAGAATTTGTGAGTGAAGCCATCTCATCCTGGGATTTTCTCTGTTGGGAGGTTTTTGATTATGGATTCAACCTCTTTACCTGTTATTGATCTGTTCTGATTATCTATTTCTTCCTGATTCAGTCTAGATAGATTGTGTGTTTCTAGAAATTTATCTGTTTCTTCTAGGTTATCTAATTTGTTGGCATATAATTGTTCATAGTTGTCTGATTCTATGTATTTCAGTAGTATCAGTTATACTGTCTCCTCTTTCATTTCTAATTTTATTTAAGCCGCCTCTCTTTTTTTCTTAGTTAGTCTAGCTAAAGTTTTATCAGTTTTGTTTGCCTTTTCAAAAAACCTGCTCTTAGTTTTGTTAATTCTTCCTATTGTTTTTCTAGTCTCTATTTTCATTTATTTCCACTATGATCTTTATTCTTTCCTTCCATATGCTAACTTTGGGCTTAATTTGCTCTTCTTTTCCTAGTACCTTGATGCTTTAAGTTAGGTTGTATATTTGAGATCTTTCTAATTTCTTAATATATGCATTTTTCTCTATAAACTTACCTTTTAGAACTGCTTTTGCAGCATCCCATAGGTTTTGGTATGTTGAGTTTCCATTTTCATTTGTTTTGAGATATATTTTTATTTTCCGTTTGATTTCTTCTTTGACTCATTGATTGTTCAGAAGTGTGTTAGTTTGCACATATTTCTAGATTTCCAGCTTTCTTCTTGTTGTTGATTTCTAGTTTCATACCACTGTGATGAGAAAAGATAGTTGGTATGATTTCGATCTTCTCAAATTTGCTAAGAATTTTTTGTGTTCTATCATATGATCTAATCTGGAGAATGTTCTGGCGCACTGGAGAAGAATGTCTACTCTGCTGCTGTTGGATGGAATGTTTTAATATATGTCTTTTAAGTTCATCTGGTGTACAGTATGGTCAAGTCCGATGTTTCCTTGTTGATGTTCTGTCTCAATGATCTACCCATTGCTGAAAGTGGGTGCTCTGACGTTGGGTGCATATGTATTTACGATTGTTATATCTTCCTGATGTATGGACCACTGTATCATTGTATAATGACCTTTGTCTCTTGTTACCACTTTTGGCTTAACGTCTGTTTTGTCCGTTATATAATAAGGCTATTCCCCACTTTCCTTTGGTTCCCATTTGCGTGGAATGTCTTCTTCCGTTTCTTCACTTTGAGCCTGTGTGTGTCTTTAAAGTCGAAATGAATTTCTTTTAGGCAGCATACAGTTGGGTGTGTTTTTTGTTTTTTTTTAATCATCCAGCCACTTTGTGCCTTTTGGTTGGTGAACGAAAGCCATTTACATTTAGAGTGATTATGATCCATGAGGACTTACTACTGCCATCTTATTGATTGCTTTCTGGTTGTTTTATATTTTCGTTGTTTCTTTTTTTCTCTGTTTCTGCTGACCTTCGTAATTTGGTGTTTTTCCATGGTAATATGCTCTGATTCCCCTTTCTTATGTTTTGTGAATCTACTTTAGATTGTTTTCTTTGTGCTTACCACGAGGCTTACATAAAACATCTCATAGATAAAACAGCCCCTTTCGTGCTCATAGCAACTTATCTATGTTCACTTATAAAGGCCTCGCCCTTTTATTTCTACCATTTTATATTTTTGATATAACAGTTTCCCTCTTTTTATGCTGTGTTTTTGTTAACAAATTATAGTTATAGCTTTTTATACTCTTTTCCTTTAACTTTTATACTATAGTTAAGTGGTTAATATACCATTCTATTCTAGAATTGGAGTTTTGTAAATCTGACTATATGCTATTCACCTTTATCAATGTGTTGTATACTTTTGTATGTTTTCACATCACTCATTATTGTCTTTTCATTTCAACTTGAAGAACTCCTTTCAGCATTTCTTGCAAGGCATTTCTAGTGGTGATGTACTCCCTCAGCTTTTGTTTGTCTGGCAAAGTCTTTATGTCTCCTTCAGAGCTGAGTTATCTGAAGAATAACTTTGCCAGATAGAGTATTCCCGGCTGGCAATTTTTATCTTTCAGCACTTTGAATATATCATTCCACTCTTTCTTGGCCTGCAGGGATTTTTCTGAGAAATCTGCTAATGGCCTAATGGGGATTCCTTTGTAGTTTACACTGGTTCCCCTACCACCTGGCTGCCTTTAGTAATCTTTCTTTACTTTCGACTTTTTATAGTTTCATTATACTATGTCTTAGAGAAGGTCTTTGGCATTGAGAAAACAGGGTGACGGATTACCTTCTTGAACATGGATTTCCATGTCTTTCTCTGGGCCTGGGAAGTTTTCAGCAATTATTTCTTTAACTAAAATTTCTGCCCTCTTCTCCCTCTCTTTCCTCCTGAATCCAATAATAGAATGTTTTCCTTTTGATCGAATCCCATAGATCACATAGACTTTTTTCCCCC
>NW_011917826.1:0-2089 GCF_000151845.1 Pteropus vampyrus | reverse complement strand
AATAGCTCTACAGGAAAGGGAAACAAAAGAAAAAAAAATGGGACTACATCAAATCATAAGAAAGATTTGGCACAGCGAAGGAAACCCATCAACAAAATGAAAAGACAACTTACTGAATGGAAGAAGATATTTGCCAATAATTCATCTGATAAAGGGTTAAGGGCTTAATAATTTATAAAGAACTCATACAACTCAACACCCAAAAACCAAATACTCCTTTTAAAAAATGGGCAGAGGACCTAAATATACAGATATTTCTCCAAAGAGGACATACAGATGGTCAGTAGAAATACGAAAAGATGCTAAACATCACTAATCATCAGAGAAGTGCAAATTAAAACCACAATGTGATATCACCTCACACATATCAGAATGGCTATCATCAAAATAAATCAACAAACAGTAAGTATTGGCAAGGATATGGAGAAAAGGGTACCCTTGTGCACTGTTGGTAGGATTGCAAATTGGTGCAGCCGCTATGGAAAATAGTATGGAGGTTCCTCAAAAAATTGAAAATAGAACTACCTTATGACTCAGCAATTCCACTTCTGGGTATTTATCCAAAGAAATCCAAAACACTAATTTGAAAAGATATATGTACCCTTATGTTCATTGCAGCATTATATACAATAGCCAGGATATAGACTCAACCTAAGTGCCCACCAATAGGTGATTGGATAAAGAAGAATAGGTGCATGTATACAATGGAATATTAATTAGCCATAAAAAAAGAATGAAATCATATCATTTGAGACAACATGGATGGACCTAGAGGGTATTGTACTAAGTAAAATAAGTCAGACGAGAAAGACAAATACCATAAGATCTCACTTATATGTGGAATCTAAAGAACAAAATAAATGAATAAACAAAACAGAAACAGATTCATAGATAATAGAGAGCAAACTGATGGTTGTCAGAAGGGAGGAGGGGTTTGGAGGGCCAGGTGAAAAAAGTGAAAGGATTAAATACAAATTGGTAGTTACAAAATAGTCACAGAGATGTAAAGTACAGCATAGGTAATAAAGTCAATAATATTGTAATAACTATGTATAGTGCCAGGTGGATACTAGACTAATCCGGAAGAATCGTTTTGTTAATTATATTAAAAATATATTTACAAATAAATTATTCACCATGTATGTGCTTCAGGGAAAAAAAAAAATCCTCTTACCCTGTTCAAAGAGCAACAGTGACCCCTACTGCTCAAATAAGGCAGCTCTGGGTGTCAGCCAGGACAAGGATTCTCAACCTTTTCGTAGTGTCCTGGATCCTTTCATGAATCCAAAGAAACCTATAAAACTCCTGCACCAGAATAAAATTCATGTTCTTACATAAACACAAAATTTTTACACAATATAGGTAATTAATGGATCCCTGAGCTAGATAACAGGGTCACTGAGCTTTATCTAAAACTTTCAAGTGGATAATATAATTCTGTAGATTCAGGAGAGCTTTTTAATAGGAGCATCATCTGGTATAATTTACTTCAATAATTACAATATTTTTATGAGACTGGACTTATATTTTCAGGAAGATTAATAAGCTAATAGACCTAAATTATATTGCCATATCTATATTAGAAGCTTGCTTACGTGTCTATAATTTTATTGCCTTTTAAAATCATGTTCTTTTGTATATTTATTACTGTCTATAGTTATAATACGATTTAGTTTCCCTATACAGTATATATTTTATAATTATGGCATTTCCTTGCAAACCCTACTACCATCAGTGGCCACTATTAGAGAAATCAGTTCTTAGGGAAAACTCACACGCAAATCCAGAGATGATTGCATTTTTCAAGTATGATCTTAATATGTTTAATTAAAATTGATGAATTTCTACATGAGATTATCAATTCACTTGGCTATACTTTTGATCGGTTCTCCGAACCGCCCCCCTCCTCCTCCCCCCCCCCCCCCCGCCACCTTCAAAGTTTATGCAGTATGCTCTGGGGACAACAAGATCAGGGGAACTGATTATGGTAAAGAAAGCACAGACCATGAAACGTTTGTGGTATTCAAGTTTGCAAACACTCAACTACACAAATTTTTCTTTTTACGGACAAATACTCGTTTTCCAAAAG
>NW_011917825.1:0-1139 GCF_000151845.1 Pteropus vampyrus | reverse complement strand
TCATTAGCACGGTCACTGGCTTGTGTGTCTCAAGCTCCCCACCAGGGTTGGTCATTTCTCTTTACTCCAGTCTGAGATTCTTCCACTTACTCCTCCAGCCCTTTTATTGAATTTTTTACCTTGGCAATAATTTTTCATTTCCAGGAACTCTTTCGTATTTTTCCTCTTTCTTCAGAGTAGCTCATTCTGTTGTTTCGTGGCTGCAATATCATCTCGGATCTCTCCGAGGATATGCATTCAATCTTTCAAAGTCCTCTTCCATCCCCGGAGTTGACCGTTTCCTTGGGGGGCAGGGGGAGTCGTTCTCCGTTTATCCTGGTCCCCTGTCCTGTGACACTGCCGTTCCCCCATGTCTGCTTCTCCTGGCCTGTCTTCTTGGTGCATCTATAAAGGACCAAGCTGATGGCCGAGGTGGCTTCGTGGGTGTCTGTTGAGCACGCGTGAGCGTATTTGATTTCTCGGCTCCCTCCACAAAGGAAGGTCGATGTGGCTCTTCCGCTGTGGATGGGCCCGCCAGCTAGCGGCTTGATGACGCATACAGACAGACAGACAGGGCATCTCCCCCGCCTCGCGTAAGCTCTGCCCTCAGCGTGCTGTTTGCCCTCCTCAGGTCTATTTTTCTGTTTCTTTATAAAGTAGAACTCTGATTTCAGTCTTGGGAAGAAAACAAATCTGCTGCTGGGGTGGGGGGCGGAGCATTGCTGGGGGGCCGATGCCCGGCTTTTCTGCAGACATACATATTTTTAAAACAATCTTATTTTATAATAATTTTAGATTTGCAGAGAGCTTCAAAGATAGCGTACAGGAACGAAACCGTGAACGAAGAACAGATGATTGCCCAGGAAGAAGCTACTCGTTCTTCGTGACAGTTAGTAATTAAATATGAGAGAGGCGTAGCACGTGGCCTCAATAATCAAAGCGACAGGCATTTGCTAACTCTGGACACCAAGGTGGGAGTGTCACAGTTCTTCCACGTCCACCGAGGGGCACCGAGGGGCAGCTCTGTGCGAGGGGCCATCTATGCCCAGCCCGCCCCGATGGAGTTCACTGCTGGCCGCAGCGGTCCAGTGTGGTAAGTGCTGCAGAAATTAAACCCCACAAAGCAGGCCCGCTACCCAGAGGGCTGCTGGGAGGACCTG
>NW_011917824.1:0-2764 GCF_000151845.1 Pteropus vampyrus | reverse complement strand
GGGCGGGCTTCGGCTCCACCACGAGCAGGGACCCCTTCCCAGTATTAAACCAAAGAAAAGGCTTTCTAGTCCGTACTCAGACCGGACTCACCGCGACCTTCCCAGCGACCTCAAAATTTCCCAGGGAAAGAGGTCTGCGCAAAGTATTTCGCGACAGGCTTACCGGGCTCATCCAGCCAAGATGTTTTTCTGGCTTGATGTCTCTGTAACAGAAAAACAAAGGAAGCTGAAAAAGTGATTCCTGGGAGCCTCCTGACAAAACGCATGGACAAACGTGACACTGGGAGACAAATGCCTGCCAACACCAGGCATGCCTGTCTGTCTCCCCCCGGGCGCGAGGCCTCAGACGGGGAAGCGAGGCAGGAATTATTTTGATAACGGAGTGCCCGAGTTCTCGCTTCCTTCCGTTTCCTGGAACTGCAAGTAGATCGTGTATTTTTTCTTCCTGAAGATTCTTAACAATTTCTGGCCTCTCATTCCACGCTCAGGGAGTGTGTGCTCTCGGCCAGCAGGCACAGGCACGTCCCTTTCCTGCTGGAATGTAGCCCTCCCCCCGACCTCCACTAGGTACCAAAGCCCCCAGGTGTCACTGTCTGCACAGACAGGGACTGAGGCTCAGGGAGGGTCTGTAACTTGTCCAAGCTGGAGACAGGCCGCACCAGGCCCTCGGCGCTTCTGTACAGTCTGTGTGTGAGAAGGGCTTTCTATCCAAGAGGGGTGTAGAAATGACAACAACAACAATACACACACACACACAGCAAAAATGAAAAAGAATGCACGGCAGAGACTAATGTGGCTCCCCAGGCCTAAGATATTTCTCGTCTGGCCCTTTGGAGAGAGAACTTGCTGGCCCCTTTTTGGGGTAACACAGCAAACCATGTGCAGCAAAATCTGGGCTGGGGAGTTTCTGGAAAGTTCTGCTCTACATCACCATTATAGCGGGGCCTCCCAACTCCCAGGCTGTGCTTCGTAAAGGCAGAGGCTTTGCTTTCTTCTCCCGGGTGCCCCGTGCCCAGCTCGGTGCCCGTCAGAGAAAACCCAGGGCCGGGTGGCAGGTGGGGTCGGTGGATGGGAAATTACTGGGAGGACACGTGGGTGGTGGGGGAGGTTCCGGCCAGAACCGCCCACCAGGATTCCTGCTGAAGGCAGGTCGGGCCTCAGACAGCCCCTGGGGGACGAGGGTATAGGGGGCAGGGACTCCGGCTAAACTGGCTTCGCAGGTTCTTACTAAAACCGGACAATGCAGAGACCGTGAGGGATGCGGAAAGCTGAGGCCCAGCTGTGGCAGGGCTCAGGCCTGAGCAGTTTGGTCCGGGAGAGAATCTTCGTCATCACAGGCGGCGAGGGCGGAGGGAGGCGCCTGAGCACAGCGCAGCCTTCGAACTCTCGCCGGTGCCCTCAGCCGCATCTACGCACCGCGCGCGGACACTCACCCCCAAAGCTCTACGCGCACCCGTCAGTTTTAGAAATGCAAGCCCCACTCACTCATTCCCAGTAAACGCCATCTCTCCGAGGCTCATGACGGTTTTCTTGCAAATAAAAGCAATGGTTCCTGATTTATCGGATGGCAATTCTACCGGAAAACACACTGTGGGTATTTGTAATAATATGAGGCAATGTTTATGGCTTTGGGGATGAAAGAAACACTCAACCTCTATATCTGAATTTTCGTCTTCATCACGGCTTTTGCAGTCCATGAATATTGATGAGCATTAAGCAAATGGGCCCGACTGTCAGGTTCGCAAAACATCCGGGGTGCACAGAGACACCGATTATTTGCAGAGTCCCCGTGGGGAGGATGAACTTGAGAACTCACAAAGTTAAAACGAAAGGCAGAAGACTCAAGGTCAAGTACGTGGGGATCAGATAAGCAAACACTGCTTGCTGTCCAGGGCATCTCCCTGTAGGATTCTCAAGAAAAGGTGAGACAAGGGAGAATAAATACTTGTCAAAAATGAAAATACAGTAGGATGTTAAAGTGCATCCATAAGGCATCGCTAGGACCGAGCCGACCTTGTTGGGGGCGTGGGGATCACAGAGGGGGTGGCCGTGGCCCAGGAAGCATGAACCCAAAGTGTCTGCAAGGGCCGCAGCCTGAGCCGCCTCCACTGATGCTGAAACTCCCTGTCTCGGAGTTTATGCTCCGCCCCGGCCTCTTCCCTCCCTCCCTCCCTCACTCCTTCCTCTTCCTCCATCCGCTTCCTCTCCCCCAGGCAGGACTGGGTAGGAAGCTGGGCTTGCGGGGGCTCCAGACACAGTCCCTCCCCTCCTGAAGCTCAGCATCAGCGGGACAGGAAGGCACGCGAGCGGGTGCCATCTGAAGTGGCACAGACGCCACGGTGCGGGGGGAGGGGGCCGGGGAGCCCAGGAGGATGGAACAGGGGGAACAGCCAGGGATTCACTCGGACCAGCAGGGGCCAGGGCGTCGGGGCCAAAGAGAGGTGGGGGTGGCGTAAGGAGAGGTGAACATGATTAGTGGGGTGAACAGTGTCCCCCTAGAATTTATGTCCACCTAGGACCCCAGAGTGTGACTTTATTTGGGAGCGGGGCCTTTGCAGATGGAACTGGTGAAGAATCTCAGGACGAAACCAGCCTGGGGTTAGGGTGGGTCCTACACCCCATGACCCGCATCTTCACGAGAGGAAGGTGTGGCCACGGTGACACAAGCACTGCTTGCTGTCCAGGGCATCTCCCCTGGATTCTCAAGAAAAGGTGAGAGCAGAGGGAGAACCAGACAGACCCGGCTGAATAGAACCGAATAGAA
>NW_011917823.1:0-1210 GCF_000151845.1 Pteropus vampyrus | reverse complement strand
GACCCCGGCAGAGTGACCCTCCCCGGAACCGGAGAGAGAGCGCCGCAGCCATTATTAGTGGCAGACGACGCCGCCAGTCAAGCGCTTCATCAGCCGAGGAGAAGAGCACCCGCGGCAGGAGCGCGCGGCCCAGAGTCACGGCGCAGGCTACTCAGTGGACCCCAGTGCTCGCCGCGGCGCCGAGCAGCCGACCCCGGAACGCCAGAACTTAGCGCGGCACAACGCAAGCCTCCGTGCCGATAACGACTCGGACCGGCCGCGGCACCAGCAGCCCGAGCGATGTTGCGCCTCCCTGCGCCCGCGAAACCCCGGCCGCCTGGCTGCTGCTGGCCGCGCTGCTGTGCGGCGGCGGCGTCTCCGCCGCGCGAGGTAAGCGTCGGGGCCGGGTTGGGGCGCGGGGGTCGGAGCCGGGGCGCGGGGCGGGGGGCCGGGGCGCGCGCTGCAGGCGCCGCGGGGAGCCAGGCTCCGTTCCGAGCGCGGCACCTGGGCCCGGGCCGCCCCGCTCGCAGCTCGGCGGCGGAGGCGCGGGGTTGGGGGACGTGCAGACGGGCCGAGGGGTCCGTGCATGTCCCTCGGCAGCGCCCGCAGGCTGGGGCTGCACCCCGGGGGAGATGCCGTGTACGCGTGCCGTGGGCTCGGAGGTGCATCGGGCTGGGGGTGCGCGCAGTTTTGGGTGTGTGCTTACATAAGAGCCCCCTCCTCCGCATCCCTTTCCAAGATCCGAGTCTCCGCCGCTGCCCCGCGGACACCGCGGCTTCGCGGCTTTCCGCCTCCCAGGGCGCTTTCGGCCGCCGCTGAAACTTCTGCTCCCCTCCCACCTTTTTACCCAAAGGTGAGATTGTGATGAGGTTTACGACCGCGGTCTCACCCTGTGTTAAGAAATCGTTTCTCCGGCCCCGACGCCCTGGTGCCGGTTTCCTGACTGTACTTTAGATCGTGCGAGGGCTTCGATGGCCTCAACAGAAACAAGAAAGTCCTCCTTGATTTCTTACGGGCCAAGGTTCTTATATGGTTTCCTTGGCAAAAAATATTTCATAGTAAATTTGACTATTTTGTTTCAGCCTTCATCTGTAGAACCTTTTAAACGTAACATGCCTTAGGATGATGACCGATCTTGCCAGAGAAAAGCATACGCATAGCAGATAGATGTTTTTCAGTGGATCTTGGAATCGTAACCATTGTACTTGGCCTTGGAGCAGAGTAATCCAGG
>NW_011917822.1:0-2434 GCF_000151845.1 Pteropus vampyrus | reverse complement strand
CTGTGGTTTTACTCTATATTTTCCTAACGATTAATGATGTTGTGTACCTTTTATATTCTTATTTTCCATCTCTGTATCTTCTTTGGAGAAGTGACTGTTTAAATATTTTGCTTATTTTTAATTGGACTATTTGTTTTCTTATTATTGAGTTTTAAGAGTTCTTTATACATTCTGGATACAAGCCCTTCACCAGTTATATGTGTTTTCATTCACATAACAGTTTCTTTTCAAGACCAGGTGTTTTAAATTTTGATGAAGTCCAATTTATCAATTTGTTCTTTTATAGATATGTTTTTGGTGTCTTATCTAGATATTTTTGCCTAATCAAAAGTCACAAAATTTTTCTCCTATTTACTTCTAGAAATTCTATAATTTAGGATTTTACATTTACTTAAACAATCAATCCTGAGTAAAAGTTTTATATGGTGTGGATTATGGATCAAAGATTTTTTCGTTTTTTGTTTTGTTTTGTTTTGCATGTGGATGATCGATTGTTCCAACACCACTTGTTGGAAACAATATTCTTTCTCTAGTTGGTCTTCAGTGTTTCCCACCTGTACAATAGCAGTATGAACACTTATTTCTTCCTACCTCACATGATTTGGATGAGCATAAAATGTCGCCATGGTGTTCTCTAAGGGGAATATCTGAGGCAGAGTACACAGTGACTAGATGTGTGGCCCCTGACCGGGTCAAACTTGGTTCAAATTCTGGCTTCAGAGTCACACTTTATGAGTCTGAATCTTGCCCCACTACTTGCTCTTATTTTTTTTCTCATATTTTCAGATCTTCAGGAAGTTATTAAGTCTTTCTATACCTCATGTTTTTCATCTGGAAAATGAACCTAATAGATCCTTCCTTGTAGGATTTATTGGAAGATTGAATATGATAATATATTAAAAAAAAAAAAGCACAGTGTCTAGGATATGCAAAGCATAAATAATAGCGCCCACATTAATTTTTCACTGTTGTGCCTTCTTGCCTAGCAAGTGCTCAATAAATATGTTTTAAATAATAACCTGTCTGTGAAAGCATTTGCAACATGTAACCCTCCCCAAAAAGCAAGAAGTGTTGTTATTGCTGTTTTTGTTGTTATGTTTACACTATAAGCTCTCCCCTGACCCTCAGCAACCCCTGTGCTCCCCACTTTCTTAGTATTTGTCATCTGTGACACACCATTCTCTTTGCAATCTCTCTCCTCCCACTAGTATGAGCTCCTTAAAGGAAATGATCTGCTATACCTTGTTCCTCTCTGTATCCTCCACTTCCAGCTCAGTTCCTAACACAGAGTAGCCCTCAAAATGTGTTGAAATAAAAATTTTAAAAAATGGGAGAAAGGATTCCAATTTTTTGCCAAGTACCTAAGCAAATGTGAAGCAATTTTTCAAGCCCAGGCCAAGTAAACATAGGAAACATCAAGCCTCTAATCATTCCATGAGCCCTAATTTTTCCTTCCACTCTTCTGTTGATCACATTTACCTGCCAAGCATCAATGCCAGGCCTGGCACACAGCGGAGCTCCTTAAGTGACAAGACTGCCAATCCTTGAGCCTGACACCTAGTGGCTGAAGTGGGGAATTCGGGCTACTTTTCAAAACAGCTCCAAGGCAAAAGGGTATCAAAATGTGTAATATCTTACTTAACATACTCCCTTAGCTGAGGTGAAAGACCCAACCTTTACCTCCCCACCTTTTCCCACTTGCCAGAGGGGAGATGGAGTTTGGGTAGTTCTATGATATTAAAAAATTGGGGAGAAACCAAATTAATATTTTTTTGATATGTGTGAATATACTAAAAACCATTGAATTGCACACTTTAAGTGGGTAGATTACATGGTATGTAAATTATATCTCAATAAAGTTGTGGGCTTTTAAAAATGTTTTTAAGTAAAAGGACCTAGAAGGTTTTTTGGAGGGTGGAGGGAGGGTTATAATCAATCAATTGATGGATAAATTTTTTTTAAATAATGATTTTTGGTTACCTTTAATAATTCACTCAGTAAGTAACTCCCAGTGCTATATAAAAACAAAAGTCTGTAGACTTTTGCATAACACTTGTCTCTTTTTTAAAAAAGGCAAAATGAAAAAAAAAACAAGAACTTAGATTTTTAGATCAATCTGCACCTTGTCAATAGGCTCCGTGTGGGCCAAGAACCACACCTACAGAATCCTCGGTCTAAGCACCTAGAAAAACTTTAAGTGTCTCTAAGTCCATAGAAAGAGCTTGAGTGTCTCCAAGAACGTGGAAAGAATGTGAATGTCACACAGGGAAAGATGACCTCTGACCCAGCTTCTCATCTAAAGAACTCATAAATATCACGCTAAAAGTAAGAAAAGTTGCTATTAATTGTTATTTAATATCTCCTACTGGGCAGGAAGAGTAACGCAAAGGACTCTGCTTGGAGCCTGATACATATCATCTCATTTAATTCTCAC
>NW_011917821.1:0-2261 GCF_000151845.1 Pteropus vampyrus | reverse complement strand
TTTAAAAAAAGTGGACACTTTATATATTTATATAAAAGTATGTTAAGATATATTGTTACATGACAAAAGCAAATTGTAAAACATTTTCATTTAAAAAAAGATTTTAAAGTGTGTGTGTGTGGGGGGGGGTGTGTTTGCTTATGTATACATAGAGTGTCCATAGAAGGATATTAGAAAGTCTGTGTCAATTGATATTCTGGGGGTGAAAATTGACTGACTTGGAGAAAGAGATGGAAAGGAGACTTTTCTCATTGTGTTCTCTAACATGTAAATGTGTTGAACCATGTAAATGTGTTATTTACTCAAACAATTAAAAACAGAGAGGAAGGAGGAGAAAAAGACCTACTTAACAACTTTCTTTGTAAAGCTCTAACAAATTCCTATAGCAGAATTCTTGTCTCCCTCCTGGCGGGTTGGAACAGTGCATGCAAACCTTAGAGCCTCCGTAATGGGGTGCTATAAGCTTTGTCCCCCAGAACACTGGGTATGTCCATGGCACATTGCATGCTGACAAGCAGACAACATTTGCACATCTAATACTTATCAAATGTGAATGAAAATGTGGGATTTGAGCAGAATTTCACTTCATCTTAAAGCTATCACTTTTATAAGTCAATAAAGGTTTAGGAGCAGCAAATTAAATGGGTTTGACTTTAATGGTCCTCTCAGTTGTTGTCAAGAAAAAAATTATCATTAAAATATGTTTAGTGACTTAAAATAGGAGTAAAATAGTAAGGCAAAGATAGGTCAGAGATGATAATTAATTACATATGCTTTTGGCAAAATACAAGCATTATTTAAAAGGATGTATGTGGTAGTCATATTGAGATACTGTTCTTAAATCATCTTTAAACAAAAAGCTGACAAAATCCTGGTCATCAACCTTAAATGAGCTGTGTGGCCCAGTGAAATTAGAATTGATATAGGGGTCAAAATGTTGCTGCTTCTTTGCAATTAAGTGGATTAGTGCTTTCAGTAGAAAATAGGTCAGTCTTTTTCTGCTTTATGGTGTTTGCATTTGTTTATTTTAGAAATTCCTCTCTCTGTCTCTGTCTCTGTGTCTGTCTGTCTCTGTCTCTGTCTCTGTCTCTCTCTCTCTGTCTCTCTGTCTCTCTCTCTCTCTCTCGCGCGCGTGCACACACACACACACACACACACACACACACACACACACACACGGCTCTACATAGTTCCCTATCTCAGATGCACAAAATTGTATTAATCATAATATTTCTATCAACATAATCTCATTATCATTCCACCCATATTCTACTTTTGTTTAGTTAATTATCTTAAATAAGATAATAAGCACTCATGAAACCGCTGAAAACAAAAGCTAGAACTGTGACAGTTACCTGCACTACCCATGGTGCTGCACCCACCAGTAACCATTACTTTGTATCCAGAATTCCACATATTCTTGCTTTTCTTTCTAGATACTTTTATTATGCTTGCATGTGTGCATACATATAGATATTCAATTTATTATTATTATTATTATTATTGTTTTAGTCCTTTAAACTTTACAAAAAAGATTTAATGTTGTGTGGAACTTACTTTTTTCATTTAATATTATAAAGATATGATTCATCTAGTTGCATGTTGTTCTAAACATGTCTATTCTGTGCACTATTGTACCAGGTATCTCCTGCAGAGTAGGGTCTATGGTTCCCCCTAATTTGCTCAGCATAGACAGAGCTATACCATGAATCTAGGGCCATTTTGATTTTTCAGAAGGATATTTATCCTCTCTTTTGATCCATTTATTTCTAAAAAGTGACTCATTCATGTTTCTCTAACATGGGTAAGCAGCTTAGGTCACACTAGCATTAGCATTCTGGAGCCTTGTTCCCTCTTACTGTTGCTTACGTTTGGAGAACAAAGAGCATGATACACTGCAGTTAGAGTGACCTCCACCTCATCCCAGGCCTAGGGCTCACCCATCCCTTCTCGCAGATCAGTGGAGAGCATCTGCCGAGTGATCAGTGGCTCACAGGGCCAACTTCATGTTCGAGATTCTTCTTTGAGGTTTTGGGCTCAGATTGGGAAATCATACAGGAGAAACAATGGTACTGCAAACATTTCCATGTCGTTTTTGTTCATTTTTGTTTTGCAAAACAAAATTACAATTTATTACATTTTCCAAAAGCATATATTAAGTGTTACCTACTCTTGAGCGCAGGATTGTCCTGGCTACAGCTTTCTATATTCAATCTTATTCTTAAGACATATTAATAAAAGGGATGGACACTATAACTTGA
>NW_011917820.1:0-3433 GCF_000151845.1 Pteropus vampyrus | reverse complement strand
GGAGGTGGGAGACAGGTCTGAATGGGGCCTGGGAGTGTGTAAAGAAAACGTGGACCGGAAGGAGGTGGTCTATTTATCCCCCCACTATGGATTCTGGGTGATAAGGCTGAGGAAGGGAAATGAGTACCGGGCAGGCACCGATGAATATCCCCTGCTGTCCTTGCCAGTCCCTCCCCGCCGGGTGGGTGTCTTCCTGGATTATGAGGCCCACGATATCTCCTTCTACAATGTGACCGACAACGGCTCCCACATTTTCACTTTCCCCCACTATCCGTTCCCTGGGCGCCTCCTGCCCTATTTCAGTCCTTGCTACAGCATTGGTGCCAACAACACTGCTCCCCTGGCCATCTGCTCCCTGGACGGGGAGGACTAGGAGAGCTACCATCTCTGCCAGAGGCCCTGGAATTTCTCCTGGGCCACAGGGGTCTTGGAGGGCCCTGCCCCTGGCAAGGCTGCCTTTGAACTGAGCCGAACCTAGAATCCAAGGACTTTTCTGCCTGGCTCAGTGGTCTGCTGCTCCTGAGCCAGAGTCTTGCACTAAACCACTCCTGTGAAAGAGTTGAGGCTTAGTCAAATGAACATTGTCCCCTGTGAGGGAAGCCCAACAGGGCTGATGGTGAGGATCAGAATGGCTCTAAGGATTGGGACTTATTTTTTCTGTCGCTCAGGCCCCTCTTCCCCACTCCCTGTTAGTGCCATAATTAAGTCAATGAGGATGATGAAGTAGATCCAACGTTCAGGAAACCCGTTAGATGGGGCTTACCGACAAGCTGGAAATATACTGCCCATATCCAGAGCTAGCTTCTCTGCTGAGACCAGTGTGTGGAGGTCTTACCTGAGGTCAGCTGTGACTGAGCCACCTGCGTTGGACCCCAGCTCTCTGACCTCCAAACGAGAGAAATGCATTAGTTTGCCCAGACCACCCCAGTGGTTGTCCCCTCTCTGAGCATGAGCGGGGCACGTCGCTCTGTCTCAGACTCTAAAGAGACCAGTGTCTTGGTCCTGCCCTTCTCTCTGAGTGGCAGGGTCAGAAAACATATGAGCCTTATTCTTATTTTCACTTTCTGGATGAGGAAACTGAAATGGCCTTAATGCAGCATGCTATTTCTCACAAAGCTGTCAAAAGAAGATTGTAAAGTGTTTCTTACAGTCAAATGAAATGAGATTGACAGACTCGTTTTTCAGATCACATGTCTGCTTGTCATTACATTTGGGTCTGAAATACCCTACACGTGTGAAAGATTTTGTGTCGTGAATGGGAAATGGGTAGAGTAGCTGAGTGTCCTACCTCACGAGAGTGTTGTGAGGATCTCAGATCCATTCCCTACTTTTGTTCCCCTCTCGGGACAGAGGAAGGGAAGCCATGGGTTTCGTGTAATGCTCCTGTCTCGCCTCCTCAAGCAGCATTTTTACAGCAGGGGCTTATGTCTCAGGGCCTCTACTGTTAGTTAAGAACTCTTTAGACAGAAAGTGAACATGCCAAGGGCAAACTTGGGCCACAGTAATATATTGTGCATCTATTATACACGTCTGTCTGTCTTTGAATCAGGATGGAGACTGTGACCACAGTGTAGAGAATGGAGACAAGGAAAAGAAAAAAACACACACAGGAAGGAAGGTTCACTCACTCTCAAGCTAGTTGGACTAATGTTTGGATCTTTTCATGTCACCAAGGGAATCTTCAGTTCTGGTAACTACATAACATTCTCCCTGCCTGTATCTTCTCTAGAATTATGACAGAATGCAAATGGGGCGAGGAAGTGTGGGGAGAAAGTATAGGACTAGCCATAAAACACGATTTTGGAGCCATGTATTATAATGAGGAGGAATAGGAATCTATCAGTGCTTACAGTAATTGTTGTGTGTGGCAAAAATAATTCATTGCAGGTCTTCAGAGTGTGATATGGGAATGATTGTGACTAAAAACAAACTGCAAGTCAAGTATATGAGAATTAATGGCTTTGCCTGTTGTGAGGGTTATAAGCTGTACATCACATATTGTCACTGTGACTGTATGACACAACCTCTGGTGTAGTTTTCAGGTGAAGGTAGTGACCATTGGGGTAGCATTGTGTAGCAAAGTAGATACGAGGTTACGTATAGGCAGAAACAAAGCAATTCCTGTAATAAAGAATAGCAAAAAATTGTCTTCTTACTTTAATTGTATTGGCTGTTTATATGAAGGAGGTAAAACAGGCCAAAATGGAGAAATAAACTCATTCTGCACACCAGGCTTCCAAGTGGCTTCTTGAGCATTAGCAATAGAAAGAGAATGAACTAATAAGTCACACCTGGTCTTGGCAAAGGGTTGCGCTGACCTACATTGGAGTAACTATATGTGTCACAGTGTGGAGGGACTCAGTGGTCCAGAACGGGGAGAGGCAGGTAGGAAAGGAACCATGTGGTGGGTAGAGTGCCTGGGGAATTGTTAATAACTTGAGACACAGATCTTTAGGAAGCACTTCCATTTATACATCCATAAACACTTAGCAGGAGAGGCTAGGGTTTAAATCTTTACTATGGTTTTCTTAGGACAAATCTTGGAAGGTTCCAAGAAGTGAGGATTATTAGGTGATAAGTTCATTCAAACCTAGAATGAATTAAGGAGTGAAATGGCTTCATTTGTAATGTACTATTTTTGGGTTTGGGGTGTTTTTTACATTTATAAGCTGATTTGGGTGCTATAATTACTTGTTAGAAGGATTATAAGGTTAAATGACACCACATTGTTTTATATTTTCTGATTTTTAAGACCAAGCAAGAAGGCTGAAGTTCTTAAGTATATGAAAACTCTTTAGGGTAGTTGCTTACACTTCTCTTCTAAAAACCCCATGAAGACATTGACTTTGTCTTGTTCACCATTATACCCTCAGTCTAGCACAGTGTGTGTGCGTTGATAAATACTGAAGTGAAGGAACTTTCGTTCTTATGCCTAGAATCATAGGAACATGCAATATGTTGATGTTGTATTATGAGCTTTCCTTATTCTATTTAATTTTCAATACTCTACGAATTAACATTTTGCTCCTACTGGTAGAAAGAAGATATTAAGACTCAGATACAACATCTTGTTATCAACTATATTAGTAAATTATTAAAATTTTAAAATTTACCAGTCAAACATATATATCACTTACATATGAAATCATTTTTTAACATGAACTGATCATTCAGTTAAAGACTTTCTGAAAGGCATAAATAAAAATAATTATCTGGTGACCGGGAGAAGAGTAGTAACGTTTCAGCTTCACTATCGATATTGTTCTCTATTAACCTTTTCATCCCAAAGCACTCTTCCTTAGAGGTATCCAAAAGAAGACTTGTTATTTGATTCCTCCTCTTTGTCTCTTAGAGTTCTGCTTCTTACACAAGCAGACTAGGAAGAACAGCAAAAGATGTCTAAACCAGACTCACATTGCCTTAGTTTCTTTTG